>NC_051432.1:22699568-22708314 GCF_001649575.2 Kryptolebias marmoratus
ATCCTGCATGTTTTACTTGTTTCCTCTGCTCCAACACACCTGATTCAGAGGTTAAATCACCTCTTCATGTTCTGCAGAAGCCTGTTAATCACCCATTGACTCAAATCAGGTGTGTTGCAGCAGAGAAACAAGTAAAACATGCAGGATGGTGCCCCTCGAGGACCAGGATTGGACACCCCGGGTATAAACATTTACAGAGTGCTGTGTGTGTGATAGTTGTTAACTCACTTTAGATGTTCTTGTGGTATAGTGGTTTTCCCTGTTAAAGCTGAACTTGTCAGGCTTCGATCTGCCCGGCAACAAAATATCCACGTTCAGATCGTATTCTGGTTCTTTTGCATTGGTCCAATACTCTGCTACAGCATGGTACACCATTATAGTAGCCTGGAGACAGAAAAAAAGCAAGAAATAGGAAGGAAAATTTAAAAAATAATTAAATTAACCTAAAACAGGGTAGAGTTTCGTTAAAAGCAATTGCAGAGGTTTATGTTAACAGAAAGTATTGTGTTACCTGAGTTGATCCGTACCCTCCACCAACAAACTGTTGGCTGTTGAACCATCTGACAACAGGTCTTGCATCTTCAAAGGCCTATAATGAAATACATATTCAAGTATTTGTTTAATTTAAATGTTAATTAATTGTTTCAGTGTGGGGTTGTGTACTTGAGTACTTTTGAGCAGTCAACGTCGTACATGCAGTGGACAGCTATTCAAACAATCTTAGTTTAGGTTGGTTAGCAATGTGAATTTTTGTTAGTTTAGAAAAATAGTAACAATGTAAACAATCACCTGATGTAAAAGAGTCAAACTGTTTAAAATTAATAATATAAATTTTAGTTAAATTGCCAGAAAGTTAATTTTTGATATATTTTAAACAAATCTTCCAATTAACTGAAGTTGTCTTCACCCCCCAGGAGAAAATAAGTGCTCAAAGTGATATAAACTTTCAGATAAGGTGTTGTTTTACAAAGCAAAAAATGTTCTTGAATCAGACATTTTTTTAAACTAATTTTTAGCTCAAATAAAAGTGCATGTGGAAATCGTTTTAATTTGCTAATTGTATTTTTATTATATACAGAAATTTTAAGTTAAACATTGCTTCTGAAGTACTCTAGTATAGGTTTTCCAACTTTTATTTGTAAGTGTGATCTGCTTGTAAAACATACTTGGACGAGCTTACCTTAGCTCTGACCAGAGCCAGAAGAGCATAAGCTGTTGCCTCTAGCGTGAACATTTTCCCTCCAGGAACAGGCCAGTGGGATAACTCTAGAAGACACGAACAGTTTATAACACGTGTGTATAAAAACTCCCACCTCGCCCTGTTTGTTCCACATGGGCGGTTCCGGTCCTCTACCAGAGGCCTGGGAGATTGAGGGTTCTGCTCAGTATCTTAGCTGTTCCTAGGACAGAGATCTCTGAGGTTAATCCTGGGATCTGTTGGAGCCATTCTTCCAGTTTGGGTGTCTCAGCACCGAGTTTGCCAATGACCATTAGTACCACTGAGGACTTGACTCTCCACAACCTCTTCAAATACCTTTTGTAAATTACTCTGTTTCTAATTTCTTTAAAAGAGTTACAATTATATAAGAGTTAAAAATATTTTTTTTACTTTTTCTTATTGCCTTCTGAGCATATTCAGTCTTTATGATATTATTTTATATGCAATAAGAATTTTTTCATGTTACTCTACATTTCAGTGTGGCTTGAGCAGAAAAGTGCTGCACATCGTAATAGATTATTCAAAATGTGTAATAAACACATACCAGGAGAAGCAAACTTGTAGAGAATGTCCCGGTTCAGCTTGTTTTCATTGGCCAGGGCGTAAGATGTTATGGCAACGGCATAAGGGTTGGTGAGAGTCGGCAGACGTGTCTCCAGGTAGCTGATTGATTTGTCGATACTGGATGGAAGACTCTGAACAAACAGAAAAAAGAAAAGAATATGGGAGCATGAAGGATTAATGGGCAGTCACCCAGAGACACCAACATGAACACAAAAAGCTTAACCGTTTATTTCCATTTAACAATTCAGTTTCCTTCTTCTTCATATGAGTTGAACTGATCTTATTTGCACACCACTCAACACTAATTGGACCCACAGTATAATGCTTTGTTGAAATGTCCTAATTAAAGAGTTACAGTTACTCCATGTGAAGCCTCACAGTTGTCAAGCCTGATTCAAAAACTTAAAAAAAAAAACATTACAACTGGACTTCTGCTCTCTGTAGCTGAAGATGTTTTAACTCCCATCCAGGAGGCTTTCTCAGTTCAAAGCTGAAGAGTGTGGAGGTGCAGGCTTTGGACTGCATGGAAACCTACCTTATGTAATCTAGACTCACGCGCAGATAAGTTCACTTCCCTCCCAACGGAGAATCGTTCAGGTCATTGTCGCACTCTCCAGCTTTGAATTGAGAACGCCTCCCAGATGGGAGTCAAAACATCTTCAGCTACAGAGCAGAAGTCTAGTTGTATTGTTTTTAAATAAAACATTTTGAATTTACCATGTCCTGTATGACCGAGAATCCACACCAGCATATGTCAAGCCTAATGTTATGTTGTTAGTGTTAGAGGAAAATTAATCCCATTAATCAAACACCATTATACACAACATTCATTTATTCGTCATTTTATTTGATGCACAGATGTTGAGTAGCAATAAGTTTTGTTTTATAGACCTTTAAAAACTGTTTCTTATAACTACAAATTCTGTTAATTTATTTACAATCCCACTTTCAGTCAAGTTGAAATGTATGATCATAACCTCCTAAGAAAGGATGGGCAGATGTTCACCAGTCTGTGAAAAACTAAAAATATTGGAAAAATTTTCTCAATGAAAACTGAGAAGACTTTGAATATCTCATCTTTTACAGTTCATAATTTAATCAAAAGCTTTCAGGAATCTGAAGAAATCTCTGTGCACAAGGACAAGGCCAAAAGTCAATATTGGATGCCCATGATCTCTAGGACCACAGGCATCTCTGTGTTAAAAACAAGCCAGATTCTGATATGAACATGCATATATAATACAAAGTAACATCTTCACTTAATTACCAATAAGCAAAAATACAAATGGGACATATATAAAAGTGAGGTAGGTCGAGGCTCTGCTTTGATTTCTGTATTGTTAATTTTAGGTTAGATGTCAGACTAAAAATCTTAGGAGGACTTAGTTTAACTTCACAGTTATTGTTTTTCTTTTTTCTGGCTCAACCTGGGCTCAAACCCCCTACCTCAGAATTAGTTTACCGTCTCAGTGAATTAATAAATTAAAAAATGACAAAATTGATTAAATTGGCTCTATTTTATGATCTTGATTCTCCTGTTGTTTTCATTCTTCGGTAAAATGTGGGTGGATGCCTCCGCCTCACACCACCCCTCCCAACCTTCACCCCCAACCCTGAAGGAGGTCCTGCCGCAGTCCACCAATTAGTGATCACTGCTTTATACCCTGGTATTTATATTTAATTGATGTAATTGTTGCTGCTTTTTGTTGTTTGTTTGTTTTATTCATGGCAGCATCCTTATTCTAATTCCTTAACATATTGTACTTATAGGGAAGAAAATTTTCAGTTTAAATAAATAAAGAGTGTTAAAAAGAAGAAGAAAGGATAAAACACTGCAGGTAAGTACTTACACTAACAGATGCATCACATATTGTACGTGATTCTTGCATGGTAATGAGGCAGAAGGCTGTCATGGAGGCATCTGAATCTTTGCCATGCACATCACCCTAAACATCGACACACAATACCAACATGTCAGAGACATGTTGTAAACAGCGTCATCATGTCTAAAAAGCTACACATTATTTTATCTAAGGCAGATCATCATCAGTTTCATTACTAGGTATTTTATTAGAGATAAAGATAAATAATGTATGCACTGGTGCACTCACCATCATCTCTTTATGTATTACTTTTCCAACTTCCCTGAACATGCCATCAGGCTGCTGAGCATTGAGGATCAGATACTTCACAGCACCACAGATATGGTCACTTTCCACTGCCACCAAATTGTAAGCAATAGCAAACACTCTGGCAACATATGCTGTCAGCCTGGAGGAAGAGAAGAGATGATGCAGCAGATAAGTTTTATTAATTTCTATTTAAAATCTGCTTTTGCATGTGTAAAAGTTAAGATGGTTATAATTCAGTGAATGTTTCAGTGCGTTACCAGCTGCTACTTGAATGATGAGTCCACACAGAAAAAGACCCATCATTTTTACGGTACTGCAACTGATGCTTGTAGCCTTGACATAGCAAAAAACACAACCTTTTTAGAGAATGAAATTTAATTATTTTCCCCTACTCACTCAAAGTCATTTAGAGAAGTTTTTTGAAATGAGCTCTGTTTCTGTTTTCATGTATGTGAGAATACCATTTTTTATGTGCTGGATGGCTTCACTACGTTTTTGGAAGCCCACAGTTTCCCACTGGTTGGTTTTGTCCAAATATGTGGTTGCAATAACAGGCAGGGTCGTGTAGATCATGTTCTGCTCTCCACAGCCTCCAGGTGCTCGAATCAATGTACCCATCGAATTTCCACTGATGGCGTTTTCCACCAATCCGGAAACTTGTTCTCTCCCTGCAAGTAGAGACACACAGAGGACAAAATCGTAAAAAATAACATGGAGACCATTAAGCTAACACTCAGAAGTTCCAAACACCAATTATCTAATTACAACAATGCCAAAGCAGAGTTTATTGTTCAAGTATCACATAAGTGTCCCAGACTGAACAGCATGTCTCACCTGTCACAGACACCTGTGTGCTTGTTGGTGAATTTGGTACCAAATCAGTCCTGGGAATGTTACTGTTCAAAGTTACCACTTGTTTGCCATCTAAAAGAAAAAAAGTATGAGGGGTCAGTTAGTAGGTTATAAAAAAAATCAGATTAATAAAAAACTTCAATGCATTGTTGGTGTGTAAACATACCATTTCCATTTGCAATTGGATCTACAGTTACAATCTCAGCAGACTGAACCAGCACACCTTCAGGCTGAAAAAATTAAGATGGGAAAAACATGTGACATATATAATAATAATTTTGGATTATCAAAGTAATAATAAATCATTCTTGTTGATACAGTTTAACCACAGCATCACCTGGTGCTTTTTCAAAAGTTCATAGTATTCAAACACTCTCAAGTTTTCTACACTTGCCATTTCTATTTCACATTTAAATGAATTGAAAATATTATTTTGTCAATGATCTGCAATGATGCTTTTTGAATGCTCAAAACTGAGGTCTTTGTGCTCTTTGTATCACTGATCTATTAGCGGCTTCTATATAATGACTGGAGTTTACCCATGTCTCATTAGGCATAATTAGGAAAACCCATGAAAAGCCTAATGGCTTTTAAAATAGTAAGTAAAATATTTGCTGAAAGAAGACAGAGAAATTTTCCGCTCTCATAAAGGAACCATTGAACTAATTGGCCACAATCCCAATAGTGTGTGAAAAAGTTGCAATACAGTCAGCATTAAAACCAATCTTATTTCCAAAGATAGTGCAAGTAGGTTTATTGGTTGGCATTCATGTAGTTCATCTCTCTTACCACCACCCGCAGCTTCTTCTTAACTCCATCATTGAGATATGAGTCCTTAACAGCTGCTTTGACCTCAATGCTGCGTTCTCCTTCCTTCATGGGAATAATGATGTAGGGCACTGATCGCGTGGTATGGGCCCCAACATTGACCTCCTGACGGAACTTTCCACGTTTGGAGGCTGCGCTGCAAACGTTCTCTTCCTCTATCAGTTCAACACGAACCTTGGAAACAAGACAAAGAAAGACACAGACATATAAAATAATATGAAACTCAATGCATTCATCCATGTTCTTTCGCCACTAAATGCTGTTTAGGGTGACTAAAAGCTGATGTCTTGTATCTCCAGGTGAGCAGGAGGGGTATACTCTGGACAGGTCACTATTCCATCACAGAGCCACATCCAGACACACAGGACAAACACCAATCCAAACACACACGCATAACAAAGTTCCATCCATTTTCTTTACCCGCTTCTTCTTTACCCGCAGCAGTCACTGAGTGAGAGGCAGGGGACACCCTGGACAGGTCACAAGTTCATCACTGGGCCACAAAGAGACAAACAACCATTCACACTCCCACTCACACCAGAGTCATCAATTAACCTACATGCATGTTTTTGGTCTGTGGGAGGAAACTGGAGGACCTGGAGTAAACCGACGTGTGCACAGGGAGAACATGCAAACTCCACCCCGAAAGGCCCCAGGCCAAGAAGTGATCCTGCAACCTTCTTGCTGGGAGGCAACAGCTCTAACCACTACACCACTGTGCCACCCCATAACAAAGTTCAATATCCAAATAACCTAATATGCATGTTTTGATCGCTGGGAGGAAACTAAAGTACCTGAGGAAAACTCATGGGTTATATGTAAATCTCCCTTACTTCTAGTTTTAGTGTAAAATTTACTAGTTAATGACTTACAGTGATGGGATCTGGGCTGTAGTTGTGAAGGATTGCTTTGATTTCTAGCTGCTCTCCTCGGACAGCAGAATAAGGCAGCCGGAGATCAATGAAGAATTCCTTACGGACGATTACCTCCAATGGTTCACCGACACAGAGTCCTTGAAGATGAGAGACCACACAAAAATGATGCAACAATGAAAGAGAATAAGCCTTTAAATGATGGGATAAGAGCAACAAAAACACAAACTGTAGTTAGTTACTCCTCACCAAGCGTTCTTGACAGGCTGATGCCGGTGAACTGCCAGGTTGTGATTGAGTCTTGCAAGGGAACATTTCTCACCAGTGATGTGGAGTGACTGAAACACAGAAAAGTGCAATCTCTGTCAGAGGCAGGTCTAGATGATGGTACTTTAAGAAAATAATTGACCGACTTGTGTGTGTGTGTGTGTGTGTGTGTTAATGTAGGCGGGTGTGTACATGTGCAGGGGTGCGTATGTCTTAAATGACTCACCAGTTGGCTTGAGTACAAGGTGGAAGAATGATGTCTGACCACAGCCAACTCTCAGGAAAGTTGGTACGAGAAACTATTTCATTGCTGTCCGTGTAACTGTCATCCTCTTCACCTAAAATGGTATTACATCAGATATCATTACTTTTTTTAGGAGAATGTGAATGCTTTCTCTCATTCTATTGTTTCTATTTCTTACTGCGAGCTAATTGAAGGTTTTCTTCTTTCTTCTCAACTATCTGGTTTTGCATCTCATTGCAGCAGTTCAGGAAGGCATCAACACAGGCTTGACCATCCAATATGTACTCTGCTCTCCGCTCACACGTGTATGAAAGTGGGATTTCCTTCATGCCGTCCAAACAACATTTACGCTGCTGTTCATCGCCATATTTACTCACTGACAAGAAAAAGGAGTTGTGGATGAAATAATGGATTGAGTCATAGAAATGTTTTTTTAAAATCTTCTCCAAGCTTAGTCATTAATATGAAGTTAACATGTTTTGGGATTTTTTGATAATGCATAGCCTGACAAGAATTAAAATGATGATACATGAATGAAATGTCTTATACGTGTGTATTTGATGATTTAGAAATGTGTTTCTTACGCAGGGAGGTTCTGACTTCCAGGATAGTTGTGGCTCGCTTTCGTCTGGATGCTGTTTTACATTTCAACTCTAAAAGACAAAAAAAAGACAGAAAAAAAAGCATTTTAAATAAACTAACATTCTGTAATCTAGAATGGTGTTTTGATCTGAAAATGCATACAAAAAACAAAAAAGAACAAAACAGACATAAGGCAAAAACTTTTATAGGTTGTTTCAGTCATGTTAGTCATATTTATAACCTGTGAATGAATTGAACAATTATTGAATTCATAGAAGGTAACTAAACCTAATAAACTATGATGGTAAACCCTAATTTCAGAAGAGGAATAATAAAAAAAGGAAAGCATTATAATCACCTTGTCTGTAGGGAGTTCCTGAGGCGGTATTGGACTCAAACAGCAGTCCAGCATCAAAGAACACATTCATACTGTTGCTTCCACCACCAGGTGTGCAGCCGGTGTCATACTTTTCCACAATGTCCCACATCTGGAGGGCAGCAAAGTAAACAGACCAGGCTTAGGGTTACAAGACATGACATTGTTATTGTTCTTAATTATTCTAAATAATCCTAACCTATATAAAAATGAATAACCATTGTAGAAATTACTTTTTTCTGGGTAAGACGGTTCTTATTGTTTAGAACATAGACGCCTTTGTCCACTGCAACCAGTCCCACTGTGGCACCTGGATCTCCTGTGACTCTCAGACTGAACATCTTGCGAGGCTCATAGGAGGGAACCTGTCTTGCTGATTCCAAAGTCAACTATGTGTGAAGAAAAACCAAGAAATAAATTGTAAATATGTCCCATACATGGTTAACATCTGTGTGTCTTGTTTTTAATGTTGCTAATTGAATGTTGTGTGTCTCACTGATCCCATGCAGGAGTCTTTTACATCCACCCAAACTGAGTCTGACACCACTTCATTATCAGTTGGATGGTAGTAGGCTAAGATGCGGAATGATGGCAACATCTCTTTGGTGACTGTAAGTATGAGGGAAATAAGTGTTTGTCCTTTTGTTTGGTAACGCTCAGACTTCACCAGCTGGCCTCTGCTTGTGATCTGAGGACACAGAGCTGCATATTAATACATGTGTATTTTAACTTGCACCGTTCAGAGGAGAAAAGCAAACATCTCTCACCAAGTATGTGATGTCCTTGGGTTGGGTTGGCTGCTGATTTAGG
>NC_051432.1:22708830-22710526 GCF_001649575.2 Kryptolebias marmoratus
GATAGATAGATAGATAGATAGATAGATAGATAGATAGATAGATAGATAGATAGATAGATAGATAGATAGATAGATAGATAGATAGATAGATAGATAGATCCATCAATCGATCGATTTACATTTTATCCTTGACATGTTTTGTGTTATTTATGCTCTGTGTGTTTCAGACTGCTCACACTGATTTGCAAAGTGGCATCCGTTGCTTGTGTGTTGATGGTAAGTCTTGCCATGCCATTGGGCGCCGTGAAGCCCCTCACACCACCAGGGTTGACTACCACTGGGATATTGTCAGCTGGACTGTCATCAGGATTCACCACTTCAACCTGCAGTTAAACAGTAAAAAAATAATCAGACTCCTTCTAAATAGCTTACTACAAGAAAACTTAGATGTTTTGAAGCAAGGTTTTGTGGAAAGTAATTTCTAACAGTGATCAACCAGTTCAGGCTGTTAGCTACTCAGTTTGGACAGAATCCAACTCTGTTGCTCAAACTGAGATCGTTGAAGTAGCTATTTACAACAGTTAATATATTAATTGATTGTAACTCACAGAAATCATCTAACTATTTAAACAAAGATCTAACGTTAATCAGGTTATACTTTTTTGGCACTATCTGCCACATAAATTACCGTTTGAATGATTCACAAGAACTGTGCTGTGCAGTAGTTGCATCCTAATAAACAACAACAAATAGTCAAAACACATCTATAATTTACTGGCAGGAAATATAAAACAACTTTGGTTGTTTACCGCAACGTCAAAGGACATCCCTGGTTTGAAATATTTGGGAGTTTTTGTGAAAGTGATTCTGTACGGGGATGTGACAATCTGGATGCCTCTTAATTCCGCCTCCACCATTTCACTTCCTGTGATGAGAAAATAAACACATGTACACATAGGTGCTGTTTAATCTCCTGCTATCAAGTAATCACTTGGCTTCATTCTACAGGCTGCTTAACTCTCTAAAACAAGCAACGTTTTCTGCTGTTTTTTGTTTTTAAAAACGTATCTAGACAAAAAAAACTGTTTCATTCCAATCTTCTTATATAAAAAACATATTAAGCTTCATATATTATAGCTTCATACTGATCTTTAGTAGATTAACTGAACACCAGAGTCTGTTTTTATATCTGTTCTCATTTTCCTCAGAAACTGTTTATTGATTTTGTTTGTTTTATTTTACCTAAATGACTCTATTATTACTTTTATTTCTTTAGCCAATCAAGGTTAAATGTATTAAACTGGCAAAACCAAACAATCTGTCTCTTACCGCTCTCTGTCAGCACACTGACAGCCACATATATGGAGTTGCCCACAAGCGCATTGATATCTGGAAACGTCTGAGTGATCTGTTCCCTTTTCAGCGTGACCTGTCCGTCTCCATTTTGGACCTAAAACAACAACATAAAGAATGGTTGGCCTGAATTTGAATGGACATGTTACATTTTTACTACATTTGGACTGGATTAGTAACACTGTGTGAGTCCTCACCGGCACTCGTGACAAAGAGTGAGGAAGACTCTTCTTCACGCTATTTTCCATAATTCCAAACACCACATAGGCCGTCCCATAAACTTCTTTTCCAAACAGATAACTATGACCAAAAGACATGGATATTTTAAGGCCACACCATAACAGCAACAAATCTGACCAGAGTAGACAATACTCTTTATTTTATGTTGCAGGGAATAAAAAAA
>NC_051432.1:22711110-22712682 GCF_001649575.2 Kryptolebias marmoratus
AAAAAAAAAAAAAAAAGGTAGAAACAAACTTCTGCAACTTTTTATTGGATTTTTAGAGGAAAAGTTATTATGTGAATAAAATGCTAAAATCAGCTGCCATCACATTCATAGATTTAACCTATAAAACCTTTATGTGACTGTTTATTACACAAATAAAAAATCTATTTCCTTTTTTTGTCGTTGCAGGGATGGGTTGTTGTATTGTAGTTTTTCGTTAAGCTGAAAGTTGTCTGGACTTTGCAGCCAATGAATGATCCATTGATTATCTTGATTAAGTTGCAGAAGTGGATTAATCAAAGTTTTCTACATGATACTTAAATTTTTGTTTGTCCTGTCTGGTGCAATGCAACACAGTGCAAACACAGCACCGCTTGAAAGATATGTTTAGTTACATAAAACAATGTTCAAAGTACACGTCAGTTTCTTTTTAGAGTAAATTACAATCAAATGAGATTAACAATCAAATCTAAGCAAGATGTCTTTGTACTCTTCTGTGAAAATCTTACCAGAAACTATCAGAAAAACATGACAAAGTATTTTTAAAAGTCTACAAATTCTGTTTAATAAATGCCAAGTATACAAGAGAAACAAACATTCCTGAGCTTTGTTTTCTTTAAATCAAAGTAAATGTGCAAAGACTCAGAAGGTGTACTTACAGAGGAGCTCCATCAGCAAGAGAAGTCAGTGAGACAAAGGCCAGAGAGGCCAGCAGCAGCAGGTGAGTCCTCCTCATCCTCCAACCTGATCCTGATCCGCCGTCAATGTGGATCCAGGCTCTGCTGCCTTCTTTTATCCACTAACCTTGGTCTTTGCGCCCCCTCCTTGTTTCCCCTCCATCCGTCTACCTCCTGCCTGCACACGTAAACACACTCAGATTTACACATGATTTCCCAGCAGCAGTTGAGAAATAGTTCTGTTCTGATAGAAGTTATCTCCTCTGAGGAAAAAAGTAAACAGTGGAAAATCAATGAAGACTTTTACATGTCTCAATAACTTATGAAGTTTAAAACAACAACAAAAAAAAACTATAATACTGGCATGATGCTTTTAAAAGTTGTGTTTTTCAAGTTGGGTTTTGACTTGAAAACCTTGTATCACTTTTAGATTTTTTTTTTTTTTCAGATTTTGTGAGTGAATCAGCATGCAGAAATAAAAATCCTGATTCAGCACAAACACAACGAGCACCGGTATTGCAAAAGTTTTGTTGTGCAATTTCTAAGTAAATTATCTGTGGGGCTTTTTGAAGTTACAAAAAGAGTTAATTAAACCATCTGGTAAACATTTGAGATTTAACAATTTTCTCACTAAATTTTATTAAATAAAAAACAAATTTTCACATATAACATTAATTCATTACGTTTTTACTCACCTTGTTTATTTTCTTATAACACAAAATACGAAGTTTCTCCACACAGCTCATGTGTTACTAATGCAAAAAAAAAAGCCTTTTTAGTTTCAAAATTGTATGTTATTATCAAAAGATACCATTTTTTTCCATTTTAGTCTCCATTTTTTAGGTAAAGGTTATTTATGTGTGTGTGTGGGTTAGGGGTTGGGGGGGGGGGGGGGGGG
>NC_051432.1:22712738-22723797 GCF_001649575.2 Kryptolebias marmoratus
TGTGTGTGTGTGTGTGTGTGTGTGTGTGTGTGTGTGTGTGTGTGTGTGTGTGGACTTGTATTTGCTACATTGTGTGACCAAAGCCTGGTCCCCACAAGGAGAAATTATGTTTTTGGGTTAGGGGTTAGGTTTAGGACTAAGGTGTGAACTGAGTTTAGATTTGGTTTAGGGTTAGGTATGTACTGGTAATGGTTAGGGTTAGGGTAAGGGTCAGGGTTAGGCTGTAGTAATGTATAGAAGTCAATGGAAAGTCCCCGCAAAGATAGAGAGACTGGGGTGTGTGTGTCTGCGTGTGTGTGCATTCTTCATGTTAAGGAAAAGGTAAACAAAAGTTCTTACTTTGAGACTTCTGCAGTTTTGGTTTTGTTTGTTTGTTTTTCTGTATCACTGCTTGATAAAAGCGATGATTTCCCAAAACCTTGCAGGAGGTGCAGGAGGTGATTTTTAGTCCCTTTTCAAAATAAATGTCTAACAAGTCCAACCTTAAGAAGTAAACGTAAAGTACATGAAAGCATTTCCTTTACTTGCAGGTAACAAACTCAGGGTGGCGCTGTGTGTCTGTAAGTGAGCCAGCCTGAAGTCCACCCACCACATCCTATGAATCAGTTTCATGTGATTGGTATTAAAGCAGGTAATTTAATAAACTGAGACTATGGAATTAAAACTTTTACATATATTGTACAGCAAAAAGTGCAATACAAAAATGAGTAATTGTAGTATTTGACTCTAAATGAAGAATGGTGTTTTAAAAGATCCTAGAGACAAAATGGAGCCAGACCAATTAGACCTTAATAAAATCTGTAACAGACAGGAAGCCAATGAACTGAGGCCAGCACTCATGTCATAAGCTCACTTTTCCCTGTTCCTAGTAAAAATCAAGCAGCAATTTAAGATGGGGGGGGTGTCTTTTAAAATGAGATCTTTCTTTATATAGTCCTGTTTGTAAAAGAAAGAGTCCCTGTCCCTGGACAACTGTTTGAACAGTAATGGTGAAGGTATGCCAAAAGACAAACAACAGCCTTTTAAAGTCACACAAGGTCTCCTTTTTAATTATTAAACCAACCCCCATCCACCCAACACCACCTGCAACCCACGCAGGGTTATTGATGATTTGTTTGTCAAGATAAATGACATTCAAAGACTCATATATTTTGGATTTTTTTGTTGAAAAAAAAAAGTGCAAATTAATGATATCCCGATTTTGACAATTTGATGACCGGAAAAGCGCACGAAGAGGGAGCGAGACGAAAAGAAACGGAAGGAAGGAAGGAAGGCGACCTCTAATTGGAGAGGAGAGGTCACGTGACTGAGCTCATTTGCATATGGCAGACAGGTGAGCGTGGGAGAAAAGAAGAAGAAAAAAAAAGTTTCTGACGCGCAGTGAAGGCGTCCGCACCTGAGCCGTGGATTATGAGTCCTGTCGGTTTTCAGAAACACCTCGAGACCAGGACTCCCGTCAGCGCCGGCTGTCTCACCTGAAACCGGCAGGTAACTCCCACCTTTACCTGCCTGCCCGTGTCCGTCACGGAGGGGATCGTCGACATTTCTGGGGCCGTTTTTTCACGCGTCACTTCGCAACGAGCAGCAGACGCACCTGAGCAGGAAACACACACCTGGTGGAACAGGTGGAGCCGGATCCGTGACATTCCTCCGAGTGTGTGTGTGTGTGTGCGCGCGCGCTCGCCTGTGGCAACATAAAACTGTTATGTGGGAGTGTCAGCGTGAGGGTTCAGTGGGATTAGTGCATACTCAGACTTAAGAAAACGAACGTCTGTCAACATTTACGGTAAGTATGGGAGACTTTTTCTTACCTGAATTTTTAATCACCATGACTGTTTTTTTTTCTCTTATTTTTTTTTTATTATTTCTGCATCTTTCAAGGAGTTAATTGTTTCCCTGCAGGGCAGATCCATGCACTGATTCCTAATAAGTGATGTTTTACATGTTGTAAATCTACTGTTTTTCATACAGAATGCTCAATGAAATTGTTATTACTGAGCGTTTCACTAAAATCCACTGAGATATTCTGCTAACAGACAGGGTTGATGCCAACAGTTTTTGCCAGTGTTTTAAGTAAAAATATGGCACTCTGAAGTATGTTTGGGACGATGTTCAGCTGCTACCACCACACATTTTAGCTCAATCGCTCTAAAATTGACCGAGTTGCTTCCATCAGTTGGCTGTGGGGGTCATCTTGAACTGGGTCGACTCCAAAAGTTAATCAGTTGTCGACATAAACACCCAGTGAAGGTTTTGTGAAAATCCAGTGGTTCAAGAGGTCTTTTGCCAACAGACACAGTGATGACTCTAACTCTTCATGCCAAATTTTAAGCAGTTAAGTTTCACATTGTGTTCTGTTTGGAGTGTTGGGCATGACTCTAAGCTATTATCACACCAATTTTTAGCTCAATATCTGTGAAACTGACTAACTTATATTTACGTGTTAGCTGTCCTGGCCTTCCTGAAGTGACTCCAAAGTGATCTTTTTTATTCACTTGTCAGCTCCTCTCTAATCCTTCTAATTCATAAATATATTGGCCCACAATATTTCCTGAAATTTAATTATAGTATTTTATTTTGGACGCTTCTATTGGTGTTGACTTTTTAAAGTCAGTGGCTTCTGTTGTGGTATTAATACAACCTTAAAAGCAGCAAAACAAACAAACGAGCTTATTGCTTGTGAAAAACACACTCAGCCTTTTAGTTAGTTTTAAACTTATTTTTGCCTCCACCTTTGAGTCGATGCTTTGTAGTCTGCCTGTATTGGACTACATACAGTGGAAGGATATAGTTAGTTTTAAAAAACTGAATAATGACGCACAGCTGAGTGTTAAGAAGGGTATAATGTTTCATGTCATCTAATAAACGGCATTATCATATTTGTCTTGACCACTTTATTGCAAAGGTATTTTTGTTCAGCTCTTCAGCTGATGGGATTTGACGAAGAAATGCTCATTCGGATGCAGACTTTCCGATAAAACACGGATAATTTCACCATTTAAGCAACTGTGCTTCTTTTCCTTCCATCTTTTATTTTTTGTATCAACATTTTTATACTTTCAGGGGGGAGTCAAGAATTCAATTTCTATTTTTTGAACTAATCACTAATCACCGATTTTTAAATACAAATACCAGCTGTGAGCTTAGTGATAACAAACCTGCTTTTACTGGAGTTTGAGTTTAAGGATGTAGCTTTGAATTTATCTTGGGACATTGTTGTTCCTATATTTTGTTTTTTTTTCCATTTTATAGATAAAAATGCATCAACCATATGAGTAATGATGGTCTTTTCTGTTTGTTTGTTTTTTTTTCTAAATGTTATCATGGTCACATTGTGATTTCATTCTTCACATGTTGTGATATTAAAATGTAATTTGTCGTTGCTTCTTCTCAGATCTATTATGTGTCTTACTGCTGCTGTTTTGGTCCAGATGTAAGAACGCAGGCGGCGCAGGTCTGATAAACATTTTGGATTCTCCACACAGGTGAGCTCAGTTTAAACTCTCTCACAGATTAAAATAAAATGTAAATTATTTTTTTTGTCATTAATATTAGTAGTAGTATTTCAAGGGTTGCCTCAATTCAGTTCTGAATTTTTGCAAGTGATTGTAAAGAAAACTGGCATTTTAAAAAAAAAGCACAATTTTAACTCTTATCGCTATCTATTGATGAGTTTTTTTTTATTTGGACTTTAGGCTTGTGTGGAAACAGAAATGAACCTTTTGCAGGCTCAGCTGACCTGCAGTGCTCTTTCTAAAAGAACTGTCTTGATACCAGGTGAACTCTGCATGTATCAGTTGGTGAACAAAAAACTAGGCAAGATTTTATATATTTTAAAATTATAATTCAAAATGCAGGTCTTTTGTTTTCGTCCCTTCCAATTATTCAGACAAAAGTCCTGAGTTTTAATTTACAAAGTAATTTTATAGGAACAGTACAAATATTATATTACACTGAAACAAATCTTAACACCTTTTCTTTGCAAAACTTATATTTGCTACTTTATTGAATTCTGTAAATTTAAGGAGATAAAAGCTGATTTTTCTTTTTTTCCTCTGGAACTAACAGAAATGTACTATTCTAACAATAAAATTTAGTTTTGGTAGGAAATTTTAGGTATTTTCAATTAAAAAATTAGAAAGGAGTCTTTGATGTTAATAAAGTTCTGACTTGAATCCTAACTCAAGTGCAACGTATATGACTTCCACACTTTATTCAAACTTTTTTGGGATGGCTTTGAGTCAGAAGAAAGAGCACTGTACTTACTTCCTTTGGTCTAGCGATAAAGCATCTTTGGGAAGTTTAAAAAGTTTAAAAAGAGAATTCATGCATGTTCTATTGCTGTTTTTACTTCTGGCCACTAGATGGCACTGCTGTGACACTATAGGGCAGAAGGGCCTGTTAAGTAGACAGCAGATGAAGACGTGACCTTTACAAGACTAAGCAGTTCCTATCAAGGCGCCTGTCTTGATTAAGTTTTTGGCTTTTACTGACAGTCACCTTATTTTCCTTTACACCCATCACAACAGTGTGTTTGTGAATGTACGTACAAAACGAGAGAGAAAAACAAAAACACTACAAATAACTGCACACCAACGAGAGCTGTGTGACTAGTTACACTATAAAACACTTCACAGATGTCAAAAGCAAAATTCAGTCAAACTTGCTGAAATTAGAGGTTATGTTTTTGTTTTACCAACAGGACTTCCTTACTTCCTCTGTGTGATTTGTCTCCCCTCTGCAGCCTGTCACCTTGGTGATCCAGGCGTTAATCCCACCTGTGATGTCATCGTTCATCTTCAGCTTGTCTTCCCTGCTCACATTGGTTCTGCTGCTGCTGCTGTGCGTCATCCGTAAGAAGAGGGGGAATGAAGGCACGTACAGGCCCAGCGCAGAGGAGAAGAAACAGACGAGAGCAGCGGCACCCGAAAAGCCCGACCTGCCTCTGCCTTTGCCCAAAGCAGAGCGCCTCATATGAGACGAAGCTTCGTGAAGTTTGTGTGGATGGATGACTGTTGTTGACGTTTCCGTCGGGAGTTTTCAGATACTTTAAACACTTTTTCTAATGTTACTACTTCCATTCTCAGTGGCAATAAATGGGACTGATCAGACAATCAGACAGGAAAGGTTTGCTTATTGTTATTTAAATATGCCACTCCTTTTTTTAACCACACAAATATGAGCTGAAGTCTAACATGTATTTCTACGCACGTTGGGATGTTTTCTCACTGTATTATATATTTGTAGATGAAAATTTCAGTGTTTTCATTTATGAACGTTGAAAAAGAACACCAGCTGTGACGCACTTTTTTTTAGAAGTCAAATACGAAGCTTAATTTCAAAGAAGCAACAAATCTGTACAGATGGAGCACAAGATGTCCTGTGATTAAAACTATGTGCACACTGTGATTCAAACGCATGCATATTAATGTGCAAATGGAGAACTGCTCCTCTTTCATTTTTAGCTCTGTGTTGAAATTGAAAGTGAAATTTTAGCTTAGCAATCTGATTGGATCAATTTTGGGGAGAGCCATTGACAAAATTGTTATGATTCTTCAGAATGTGTCAGTTTCTGTAAGAAAGAAACTGAAGAGCAGCATTTTCCACAGAATGTTTGTTTTTATATATATATATTTATTTCAGGACTTTAACTCATCCAGTACAAAACTCAGTTTGAATAGTTTCTGAACAGTCTGTGATGTCATGGTTTTGTGATATTGAGATTTTAATAATGTTATGAAATCCTATTAAAATTAAAGGTCTACCATTCCATGAAGGAATGCATATCACGTCTTTCATACAAGTGTTTTAGACTAGGATCATATGAGAAATTATGCAGTTATAGCTGTTTTTGTCATGAAATATTGTAATATCCGTGTGACCTTGCCAGATCTATTAGCACTTGGAATATGTTGTGGTGAATGACTTGGCTAATACCACTCCAGATTTTAGCTCAGTTTTGTTCAAACTGACTGAGTTATAGCTATTTTTGTGTTTGCTAAAACTGCTTTGCTGTGGTGGCCATCTTGAATTGGGTTGACCCTAAAAAGTTGATCAGTTGATGTTCATCCAATGACTACTTTCTGAAAGTTTCACTGAAATCTGTTCAGTGATTTCACAAGATATTTTGCTGACTGCATAGACGAATGCACACAATGACATGAACAAAAAACATCACTTCGCCTTCAGCGTGAATGATAATTAAACTGTTAAAAATGAGTTGTTTTTTACGTGTACCTATTTACTGTGGCTGTGATTGAAACTGTTCCATACAGATGCATTTTTTTACGTGTTTGTGGGTTTTTTACTCTACAAGGATTCCTTAATTTAAGAAGTTTTGGTTCCCTTTTTTAACATCAAACTAATTGTTGACGGTTTTTATACATCTTCAACAGCAACTCATAACCCTAAACCTTGACTTGGAAAACGCAGAGATGTCTTTAATATTTTCATCTGTTCACAGTAACAAACCTTTCAACATACCGAGCTTTCTCTTTCATGCTTCAAATTTCTTCTTCAGCTCAGACACTTTGATCGGAGGGTGGTCTTCCTCCTCAGGTGTCTTGGCGTTCTTGGTTGTGTCTGAGTCACCGGGCGGGTGAGTTTGTGTTTTCTCCCTGCACTGAAACACGGGCTCGGCTGAAACCTTTGACATGGACCTCAAATGAAAGCTCTGACCAGACGCCTGGGACTGGAAACGTTTTACAGCAGACATCACTTTGGGAGGAGAGGAAGTCGGTCGAACCACTGGCTCCTCATTCTGTGAAGGTTTTTCATTCATTTTCTCCTGAGTTTCTGTAAGTTTGTGGTCCGCAGCAAGACCCTGAGTCTCAGGGGTGACTGCAGTTTGTTCTTCCACAGAATTCAGTTTTATGCATGCGTTCAAAGGTTCTTCGGTTCTATTATTTTCCTTCTCATTTATCTCTTTCCCCTCTTCCTCAGTCACACTTTCTTGTATTCCGTTTATTCCTCTCTCTTGTGCCTCCTCCTCACTCTGACTGGCATCATCTTTCCTTGTCTCTTTCAACCCTTCCCCCTCTTTTGCTTCAGCCATTTCATTTCCACTGAGCTCCCCAGGGTCTTTCTGAATCTCCTCTTCTAACTTCACTTCCCTAAAGTTATTTCTGACATGCATTTCTTCTACTACCGGTTTCTGGCTTATAGCTGCATTTGTTTCATTCTGTTTCTCTCTGACCTCCGTCTGTCCACTTCTAGCCTCTCTCATTTCCCATCCCACTTGAAGGTTATCTGCCCCCTCCTCCTCTGGCAAGCTGGTGTCCAGGCACAGAAAATCAGAGTCCTCTGTCAGATCTGAAAGCTCCTCAGTGGTTTCCAGATTCCAGCTGTGTAGACTGCCGCTGCCGCTGATGGACAGAGACAGGCTCTCCTGACTGGGGTTGGCTGGACCACGCTGTGGAACGCAGAGATGAATCAGAAAGTAGACCTCATATAATATTTGAGTTTATTTCCTTGTTGACTTACCTTTGTGATGAAGTCGTGGCTGTCCGGCCCGAACAAATCCAGACTGCGAGTGCCGTACAGCAGGCCTCGATCGTGGGAGCTGCGCGCACTGAGTGTGTCAAAGATCTCCCCAAGAAGATCCATCTCTTCTGGGTCACAAAGCGGAGAATCATCCCCATCTTCTTCGTCATCCTTCTGGAGCTCAGAATCAGGCTCATCCACAGGCCCTGACACAGCTCTGATACCAAACAAACTAGTAACATTAATAAAACTGGTTTAAAAATACCTTCTACACTTTAATCTAACATACTGTACACTGGTGGACTTACACTTCTTAGTAAAGAGTAAAGACACTTCTGTCATAAATACACTAAAAGTAGAAAAACAAATTTAAATCTATGCAGCACGACTCATGCTTCATATGCTATGTAGATTTTTCTGGAAGTCATAATCTTTATTAGGTTATGCAGAACTTCCTTAAACACAGTCACAAGTTAGCATATGTTAAGGTCCATAAGTGGAGACAAAATACTGCATATTGCATTTACAGTATGTGACAAAAGATTTGTTTTATTTTGTTTTTTGTCACTTGGGCATGTCTTGTGTAACCATTTCTTGGCCATGATACATCTGAATAGACATTAGTAAATATTTGCCACATCGGGATATATTTAAATAAATAGAGTATTAATTTTAGGAATAAAACATTAAAATAAAACTGATATTTCAGAAGTCCGATCTTTGAAGAAATGCAGCAGTTGTCATAGATTTATGTCTGCTGTTTTATGAGCTGCTCGGCTATAAAAAGTCTTGTTGATGTGGTGCTGTTGAGCTGACAGCTTTTTGTCAGGTTCTTAAAATAATCCAAACATGTTTTTAGATCAGTACGTGTTCTTTGACACCTCAATGCAGGTGCTTCTACACATGGGTGTGTGCCTTTCTCAGTTGTACATGATCAATTATATTACCCTCAAACTGATGCTAATCAGGTTATAAATCAACTTGATCACAATCAAAGCCTAAATGTTGAGCCTGACAACAGCTACATGAGAAATGTAAACAGTGGAGAAAAAATAAAATGTTCAAGTAACATAAAAGCATCCCAAAGTGTATTTAAAGTGCTTGAAAGTAACTTTCCAGTAGCCCTCACCTTTCCCAGGCATCTTCAGTGTCCTTTGTGTTTCCTCTGTCTCTGACTTTCAAAACCGGCCGACGGGGTCGTGACTGAAAAGAGGAATAAATGAATGACATTAGTCTGCGTTGTTGTAGTTTCCACCTGTTTAATCAGATTTATAGAGGCGTGCACTTGGTGCCTAAGAAAGTAGAAGTTCACCTTTCCAAAATGTTGCGTGATTGGCAGGCGGTTCTGCAAGCTGTCAGATTGAGCATGACGATGTGACATCGATCCACCTCTCTGAAGGATCTGATCTTCGTTGTGGCTCTGCATTACGCACATAATCAAGTAATAAAACCACAGCTGAATTTATAATGGTATAAAAAAAAAAGTGTCAACCCACAGACACCTGTGAGCCTACCTTGGGAATTAGCAGGTTTCTCAAACCTGACTTGGTGAAACCTTTGGTCTGTTGGAAAGATTAATGGACGTGTTAGTGACAGATCCCACAAAGAGTCATCCACCCCTTCCCCGTCAAACCAAACCAATCTGTGCTCACTCTCATATTTGCTTTGGTCTTCATGTTGAGGATCAGAGCTCCGCTCCCTTTCTGTCAAATGCAACAAAGACATTTAAAGTAGGACTTTTTAGTGCTTAGGATAAAAATAACACACACACACATAAATACTCTTTCACAAATAAATTTACCTTTAAATTACCGACCAACTGCTGATAAGATTTACTTCTTCCTGAATAAATATAAAAAAGAAACCCAAATCAAAGAAAACATGAGTTAAATCAACATTTAAAAAAAAAGCACAAATACACACCTGCTGTTGTTTCACATTTGATTATCTCTTCCTCAAATAGATCTTCTGGTTCCTTCCCTTTGTTCAGAATATCCAGACGACCATCAATGAACTGAAGCAAACAAAGGCAAGCAAAGTAAAAACGATCAGTCATTTCTGCAATCTTTGAAAAAAAAAATCTAAATCTTACCTACATTTTACATGTATATTTTTTAAAATGTTTTGATCAAACAAATCCTTTAAATACCATGTCGGCCAAAGCCATTTTCAGAGATGCCTACTCTAGTTAAATTAGTCACCAGCTGCAACGTTTCACCCTAATTTCAACGTATAGTTGCTGCTCAGACAACAGATCAACATAGTTTCATGGTGAGAGTTTCAGTGTGTGTCCAGCAGAGGTCCCTGTGTACCTGTTTGAAGAACTGCAAATGAATGGCACTTTGCAGAAACTGCTTCTTACTGGGAGACTTGTGATTTAGAAAAAGTTCTTCATCAAATTGTATTTCCCCTTCCTGTAAAGACAGTTGTTTATGCACTCAGAAAGGGGCACCATATATTTAGAAACAAAACTGTTCTAAAATTGTAACCGCAAACAACAAATTTTCCTATGAATGACAGACCTCATTGCTCTGCAGAGCGTCCTTGTATCCTCCAAACAGCAGAGCTTGAGCTTTCAGGAAAGCCTGTGACACACCGCAGCCGAGTGACACCGCCTGCCGCTTCAAGCAAACCTTCAGACCGGACATCTGGGCACATAATTACAACTTCATTTTGGATACAAGTCAAAGAAACTGTGGCTAGTTTGTTATGAGTCTATCACACAAAACAGTAGGTGTGAAAGAAGTGCAAATGGTGCAACAAGAAGTAACGTTCAAGGTTTCTGTCATGGTCTGAATATAAATCCTTTGCCACAGTTCTTGATGCCAAAATGTTTGAGCATCACTGATCATCATAAACATCAGTTGCTATAATATATGTGCACCATACAAAATAAAGGTTTTCTTATGTACTATTTTCCCTAAGTTTTGCAGTCTAAACAGGAATTTTCACAGCTTGGTCAAAGATAAGTTCTTGTGGCTCCATGAGTTATCAGAACCTTGTATCCGATACTAAAGTGTTGCAAACACCCCAGCCACACTTTATTTTTCAGCTAATGCAAAGCATCTTATTTCAATCATGCAGGCCTAAAAAGAGAATGTTTTTACCACATCTGAAGGTATCTTCTTAAGATCATCAAAGGGGGTTTCCAGTGTATTTGTGTCCACATTAAGAATAACAACTTCCTCCAACCCACGACTCCACACCCACTAGTTGGCAGACACAGACATAGTTCGATCAGTTGTTAGCATATTTCAACAAACCTGGTGGATTCATAAAACTGGTGGGATAGGAGTGCTTCAGTTAGCGGTTTACCTCCGAGAGACTGGTGTGGACCCCAATTAGATAAGGCATGGGAGCACTGTGACCAGAAGAAATAAATGGAAAAACTCAATTTGAGAACACTGAGATTGGATGGATGGATGGATGGATGGATGGATGGATGGATGGATGGATGGATGGATGGATGGATGGATGGATGAACTGATGGATGGATGGATGGATGAACTGATGGATGGATGGATGGATGGATGGATGGATGGATGGATGGATGGATGGATGGATGGATGGATGGATG
>NC_051432.1:22724165-22799683 GCF_001649575.2 Kryptolebias marmoratus
AATGGATGGATGAATGGATGGATGGATGGATGGATGGATGGATGGATGGATGGATCCTTACCAGCAGTAGTCCAGCAGGTGTGGTGGCAGTACAGGTATGAAGATGTGTTGCCAGTACATCGGGTACAACACAGCACTGAGTGCATGCACACAAGATGTCAGCTACACAAACAAAACAAAAAATAACTTAACACAACAACACACACAATTCCATTTAATAGTTTTTTTTTAGCTGCATTCTGTAAAAGATGAAGTGATAAGTTTTAAATGGGATTAGAAAAAAACCTATTAAATACATGTCAAATATAACTCTTGTTAAAGCTTCAAAAATATGAGCATGCTTTTGTACTCAGGCATACGTATGACTACAAAAATAGCGAACCAAAATTAGTCTCTTACGGTGCTCAGTTTGCTTGCAAAGATGAGGATGCGTCTCTCAAACAGCATGCTGGCATAAAGCTGAAGAAGGTTCCCAACATCTACCGCTACGATCAGCTCTGTCAGGTTCCTCTGGTAAACCCACAGACACGTGCAAATCCATGTTTAATGGCCAAAATGTTTGTGTGCAAAACATATTCTGCTTTATACAATAAAAGGCTTTAACTCTGGGTTTAGTGCAACCAAACATACTCACATTTTCAGGGATGGAAGGCAGACTTCTTGGATCTGGAGCAATGAAATATGGAATCTGTCCAAAAAAAATAAATAAATGAAACAACAGTCAAAATTTAAAAAAGTGTTTTCAGCAACATGGACATAAGTTTCTTCATGCAGGAGTGCTTTAAGAAGTCAAAATGTTGGATTTCATTCCAAAATTTGCTGTTTTTAACAAATCTGCCATCAAATGCAGTTTTATAACCAAACCTTTTACTATATCCCAACGTAATATTAAAAATCATATTATTTATGATTTTATAATAGTCATTTAAGACACCCTTTATATTATACTTGAGATTCTCTTTTATTTGTTAGTAGAAAAGTTTGTATTCAGTGTTCCTGAACAACACTGTAAACTAACTGAAAGTCCCTCCGTTACACTGAAAAACAACAGAGTCATCGTGTCAGTCAGGTCTTGAATATTTGGGTATTTAAATAAATAAAAAAAACAATATTTTCACAATACACAGCTGCATTTGATGGTTGTTGATTTTTCATTTTGGAATCAAACTCAAATACAAAAGGTTACACCGAACAACCAGCTGTAGGTTTGAGCCACACAGAGTTACGTCTCATCATGCAAACATTTTCTGTTCAAGCAGCAACGTTAACAATTAACAGTGCATTATTCTTGATCTTTGGGCAAATAATGTAATTACTCCAAAGACTATAACGGCAACTAGTCAGTGGAGAATGTGTTATTTTGAAATAAACATGTATCCCTTCAGAGGGGTGAGTCACAAGGTTTTAGTCCACACATAAAAGCCATGGAGCTCAGGTAGCCAAAGGTTTCCAGCAGGAGTTAGTTTGTATTTGATCAGCTGAATCTGCTCCGGGGCCACATAAAACTCCTGTGGAACTCACCCACTCTTGTACCTCTGTGTGTTCAACAGGATGGGACACCTCTGTGCTGACCAAAAGCTGCTCTCCCTCAGGAAAAAAAACACAACACGCGATACTTCTGACAGAACAGACACAAAGTCATCAGTTTCTCCTGGATCTGATTGGCTAATTAAGAGATTTACCATCTGCAGAGCGACACATCCGTCAGCCAGGGGTATGGACTGTTTGTAGAGCGCAGCCAGGAGCTCTTTCATCTCAGTAACCTGTTGGAGAAAACACGTTCACGCTGGGACGTTCCTACAGGTCTATGCAAGTTGTAAAGTTCAGTCCTCACCTGCGCTTTTGCAAGGTAGTCGGCCAAGTTGTTGAGAAGTTTGTAAAACACTTCAAACCATGGAAGATAACTAATCCAACAAAAAAAAGATGGGTTCACCGTGAAAGATACTGAAAATGTGAAGTTGCTGAAACATTGATACAACCAGAAAACAGTACCTGAGAATGCAGAGGCAGTTCTGAGTGGTTTTGGTGAGACGACAGAAGCCGAACTGCTGGCATCCCTCAAGGTCAGTCAAAACAAAAGTGAAGTGCTGCACAGTAAATCCATCCCTCACTCTGAGCAGATGAGTGCATTGAACAGCAAACGTATATATAAAACACAAACAGGTAAAAGATGGAACCCTGCCTCCAGTTAGCCAGCTACTATTTTTACTACTTCCTACTCACCTTTGTATGTCATACGGGAAGCAGAACTTGAGCAATGTCTGGCTGGACTCCTAGAAATCAAAGTGGAATTACATGAGCCAAAAAGGTGAAAGTTACTGAATAAACATAAAGCTATCCTGATGCTTGAGTGTGGCTCAGACCATCAACATCATCAACCCAGTGAGCTCACACAAAAAAATACCACAATACAGTTAAATAACAGGTAAAACACATGTAAGATGTGAAGTCTTTAGATGTGTTTCTAGGATGCAAACATTTATCTACTGTAATAAATCTAAAGTAGGCGTGTGAAATAAATGTGGCGTTATCTGAATAGTCAGGCAACCACAATTGCAAATGAGTACCTGTTATCATTTCCTTTTTTATTTTACCATGATTTTTAGTACCAATACTAGGATTTGTTTTTATTATTTTGCAAATTTTATATCTGTCTCTGGTGTTTAGTTGCCACAAATACAACAGTTTTTTTTTTTACAGTTTTTGTATCTTTTCAATATTATCAATCTTAGAAAACACATAAATAGCTGTAACTTAGTCAATTTGACAGATATTGTGCTAGAACTTGGTGTGGTAGAAGCTGAGATTCATTCCCAACTTATACTCTGAGCTCTAAATGATTGCACAAGATGTGTGTTTAAAAGCTTGTCATTAATTATTGGAATAAACTGCAGCTACTCGTTAGCAAAATGCCTCATAACCCACTGGATGGCTTTTAATGAAACTCTCAGAAAGTAATCATCAGGCACACATTTACAGCTGATTAACTTTGGAGCCAACACAATTCAAGATGGCTGCCATAGCCAACTGATCTTAGAAAACACAGAAATGGCTATAATTCAGCCATTTTCACAGATATTGAACTAAAGTTTGGTGTGGTAGTAGCTGAGCATCGTCCCCAACACATACTTTGAGTGAAACACAATGTGTTACCTCTTTGCTTAAAACATTGACATTAGCTGTGGAAATCAATCCTTTCTTTGTTAGCAAAATATCTCATGAACCACTGGATGGATGGAACTTTTGGAATCAACCCAGTTCAAGATGGCCGCCACAACTAATCAACCTTAGCCTACATAAATAAGGCTATACCTTAGTGAATTATACAAATAATGAGCTAAAAATGCGTGCAGTAGTAGCTGACAGTCACTCACAATGAATACTCCAAGCGCTAAAAATCACAATATTGCATGAGATCATGTTATTTTCAAGATTTGACCAAAATAGCTGCACAGGTCCATCTTTTCCCAACATAACATGATCTTAGTCTAAAACACTGGCATGATATGTGATATGAATTCCTTCAAGAAATGTTTTATTTATTTCTAGTCCTACTATACTATAGGTAAGGCGCTTTGATTTACTCTCAGTTTGAATAAAAAACTCTCATATCGGTTTCCGGGACCAGGAGTAGTTACCTCGTTGCTGAAGTCCTCTGGAAACTGAAACTTCACACCAGGGTCTGTGATAATAAAAAGAAGAGAATAAATTAGCTCAAAGCATCACCTTGTAGTAAAACACTGACAAGTCACAAGTTTAGAAAGTAAATAAAAGTGATACAAATTGCTACAAATGTCTGAATGGACATTTCTTCAAGTCAAATTCATTATTTAATGTTTAACTCCTCCAGCTATACAGCAAAATGTTCCCATTCAGTTCATGTGCGACAAGGAAGGCTTTGTGGTTTTTCTGATCATGTGACAGGAAGGATGAGTGACTCTCGGCTCAGCACGAACACCTTCATACACACAAAGCCCGACAGTAAAATGTATTTTTTCACCTGCCTTTTTCATATTTCATGGCCAGTTAGTCTACGTCTGGGTGTAAAACATCACACACAGACCGATGTGCTGTGTGTGTGTGTTTGTGTGTGTAAGCAGTGTCATGCAAGAGCTTGACAAGAAGGTCAGCCACAGCTTCTCTATGGCTGACAAAAGTGTAATTTTATTGACATATAAAAACAATCAAACAAATGGAGGTAAGCAAAAGTGCTGAGCAATAAAATCAAGCAAAAAATAGATAAAAATGAGATAAAACAGCTTTGACCCCTTTTACAAAATTGACAACTGGCCATGCCTGAGCATATTTAATGAGTTACAGAGTAAGAAAATGAAGCTACAGCAGCAGCTGCTTCACCCAGCTCACTGCAGCCCACAGTTTCACTTTGAAAGCAAGAATACTCTTCGATAAATTATTTTTAACCTCCTGAGACCTCAGCTTTTGAATGGTGTGCATTTTTTCAATGCAATGTCTTTGTATGAAGACACAGTGTCTCTGGAGGTTAAATGCACAAGACTTACCAAGGTTTGTTAAATATATGTGTTTTAAGGTGAGCAGCTAATGTATTTTAAAACAAAAACAAAAGGTGTTGTATATCAGCCAACAGCTGCCCTGTTTTCTAAAGAATGGCATCAGCCATACAATAACTCATATTGGACTACCTTTAAATAAAACCAATAAAATAACACCCTTTTAAAGCATTATAGGTTAAATCAATTTTTCAAGCTACATGAATCAAAAATGAATACAAAGATTTGTCTTTAATATTGTTTTGAATGCTTGCAGCTCTTTTATTAATGAGTCTAAGACTTTAAGGAGGTGCCGCCGCACCTTTTAAAACAATCTGTACATCTGAACTCCTCTGTAAGAGGTTATAAACATCCAGTGCTCCACGGAGGGTCGAATATTCTTAAAAGCTAATTGAAGTTGGTTCCATACTGCTAGGAAAGAGAAGAAAAGGCCTCACCTTTGTCTCTGGCTACAGGACATGTTGCTTCAAAGAACCAGTTGAAAGTTCGTTCTGGGTTTTGTCTGACAGGGAAGACATTTCACAGCATTCACGTAAGATTATTCTATGCACCGAGCAACATCACATCACTGCAGGAAAACATGAGCAAAGATGTCAGACACTTGTCGTGGCTCGGTGCCTGATCTGATGAGCTAAAATCGTCATTGTAAAACAGTTGTTAAAGTGAGGGCAGAGAAAAACTGATTACCAAAGACAGGAAGTGAATTCTACAGACAAATATGTTTCATCAGAACATTGAGGTGGCCATTCGCGTGTCAGATGAGCACCCTTT
Source organism: Kryptolebias marmoratus (assembly GCF_001649575.2). NCBI lineage: Eukaryota > Metazoa > Chordata > Actinopteri > Cyprinodontiformes > Rivulidae > Kryptolebias > Kryptolebias marmoratus. Next base: position 22,729,466 of record NC_051432.1, read on the forward strand.
TGCTCTGATATAAAAAGAATGTCTTCCGCTGAGTGTAAAGCAACAGAAAAACGACAGCAGAGTTGCTGCTGGAAACTTCCTGTGCAGCTCAGAGAGGAAGTAATAAAACCACAAGAACTGAGTGACATGCAAGAGTGGTGGTGATGATGGAGGTCGACAAATCATATTTTAAGTGAACTTACTTCAATCTGGAGCCCATCCTGTCTGAATGTGACTGTTTCCATGTGTTTGTCCGGGAGGAGGGGGGTCCTCAGCAGGTTTGCTGGATGACACTCATAGCTCTGATGAACAGAAATGACAGCAGACAGCAGACGTCCGCTCAGTCAGCGCTGGAGTGGCTGAACACTTCCTGATCTATGTCAATATGTTCTTGTCAAAGTGTAAATGACGTGTGTGTGATGGGACGACCTCTCTAAACTCTTGGCAGTGATAAACACTTCTCCTAAATTTTCATTCCTTCCCGTTTCAGTTCTGCACTTCATTAAATTAAAAAACCTGTTCAAAGCAAATATAACAAAGTATAAAAAATTAAATAAAATTGTGCATCTCCATAATTCTTCAATCCATTTTTTTTTCCATGAAGGAATTCCCTCCATAACAAGAACTGTTGAACGAAAATGTGAGCTGATCACACAATATTAGCACCAGTTGCAGAATCTTGAGTAGATTTTTGCAGTGATGCACGCACTTGTTGGATTACAAGCAGTTAGAATACAAAGCAGACTTTTTTGTTTTGCATGTCTGGTTATTGTTCAAATAAACAATAAGAATTCAGACAAGGCCCACAAATCTCATGGCTGAAAGAAGCAAATTCTCAACATCCCGCTCTGACAAGCACTGAGCTCAGTTAACATGCCGCCCTCTCCTGGTGTTAAAGCAAACTGCGGGTCTCCATTTTGGTTCGTTTCATTTTGTCATTCTGGTTGAATCCTGAAGAAGATGTTTCTGTTTGAAACAAAGCTCGTGTCAGAATGTCTTGAATTGATCACACAGAAAATAATGTATGTTTTTCAATATATTTTATTTGAATTAATGGCAGATTTGATATGTAATGAAACTGGTCCAGGTATGGAAAGTTATCCGATGATGGCGATGAAAATGAACTGAAAGCTACTGACAAAAATACCACAATCACAATTGTGTTAGCTACTCTACATGGGCTCTGAAACAGAAGTGTTCAGTATGCGAGTTCCTACTCTGATAGAATAAATGACAAGAAAAGGGAGAGGCAGAGAGAAAAAAGAACTGGGGAACAACAATACAGACACAAAAAAGAAGAAAATTAGAGAGAGATCAGAGTCGGGCTGAAGAAAATGAACGACTGAGTGCAGATGAGAAACGATGAGAGATGTTAGCCTTAGGCGACTTCCTCCTCGCCTTCCTCCTCGAACTCCCCCTCCTCGGCTGTGGCGTCCTGGTACTGCTGGTACTCGGACACCAGGTCGTTCATGTTGCTCTCCGCCTCAGTGAACTCCATCTCATCCATGCCCTCGCCGGTGTACCAGTGGAGGAAGGCCTTGCGGCGGAACATGGCGGTGAACTGCTCAGAGATGCGCTTGAACAGCTCCTGGATGGCCGTGCTGTTTCCGATGAAAGTGGCGGCCATCTTGAGCCCGCGGGGTGGGATGTCGCACACAGCCGTCTTGACGTTGTTGGGGATCCACTCCACGAAGTAGCTGCTGTTCTTGTTCTGCACGTTCAGCATCTGCTCGTCCACCTCCTTCATGGACATGCGGCCGCGGAACACGGCGGCCACCGTCAGGTAGCGGCCGTGGCGAGGGTCGCAGGCGGCCATCATGTTCTTGGCGTCAAACATCTGCTGGGTGAGCTCAGGCACGGACAGAGCCCTGTACTGCTGGCTGCCTCTGCTGGTGAGAGGCGCGAAGCCGGGCATGAAGAAGTGCAGGCGGGGGAAGGGCACCATGTTGACGGCCAGTTTGCGGAGGTCGGCGTTCAGCTGACCGGGGAAGCGCAGGCACGTCGTCACCCCGCTCATGGTGGCAGAGACCAGATGGTTAAGGTCTCCGTAAGTGGGTGTGGTGAGTTTGAGGGTGCGGAAGCAGATGTCATACAGAGCTTCGTTGTCGATACAGTAGGTTTCGTCCGTGTTCTCAACCAGCTGGTGGACAGAGAGGGTGGCGTTGTAGGGCTCCACCACTGTATCCGACACCTGAACAAGAACCAAGCCGAGTTAAGAGAACTGAAAGGCAAAAAAAAAAAACAAGAAGCAGTGTGACTAATGAGTGTACCTTAGGAGAGGGCACCACACTGAAGGTGTTCATAATACGATCAGGGTACTCCTCTCGGATCTTGCTGATGAGCAGAGTTCCCATACCGGAGCCGGTGCCGCCACCCAGGGAGTGTGTGAGCTGGAAACCCTGAAGGCAATCACAGCTCTCAGCCTCCTTCCTCACAACATCCAGGACCGAGTCCACCAACTCAGCTCCCTCTGTGTAGTGGCCCTTCGCCCAGTTGTTACCTGCTCCACTCTGACCTGCAATTTAAAAAAAAAAAAAAAGGGTTAGGAAGGATCAGCTGAGCAACAGAGCGTCCGTACATTTCTAACTGTATCTAATGCTATACCAAAGACAAAGTTGTCCGGTCTGAAGATCTGTCCGAAGGGGCCAGAGCGAACAGAGTCCATTGTGCCCGGCTCCAGATCCACTAAGATGGCCCTCGGCACGTACTTTCCACCTGAAACGCAAAATCCAAGGGTTCATTTTTCGGATAAGTTGACCTGACATTGAAACGGAGTGCGTGTCTGAAGTCCAAACCTGAAGCCTCATTGTAGTAGACATTGATTCTGTCCAGCTGCAGATCGCTGTCCCCGTGGTAGGTTCCTGTTGGGTCGATGCCGTGCTCATCGCTGATCACCTCCCAGAACTACAGACAGATCAGTGAGTCAGATTAGACTCTGGGAAATGAAGTGAATAACACATAACAGCCTTCTTTCACATTGGCACTGATTAAATTAACGCCACACATGGGATAACAGCATTTCAATCAAACATGATCGAATGTGCGTTTTAAAAATGGTGTTCCAGTGCATTCGGCGTCTGAGCCACACCCCTCTGTGTGGCCACGCGCGCAGACACGCGTGCACGTACACGAGCACGCTAGCTGTTCACTCGTTATTTAATTTCCAGGGGGGGGGGGGGCAACAAAAAAACGTTTCTAAACCCCAGTTCTGCAGGAACCCTCCGAGTACCCGGCCCCGGCCCCCCCGGCTGCGCGGCCCTGCTCGGCTCTCCCAGCGGGGACGTCTCGGCTCGCCACCGCCCATCCTGAGGGATGCTTTTGTACGCTACTTTTCACCGCCACGCTCCCCACCCCGCTGACCTACTTAGCGCTTCCTGTGGACAGCGTGGTCCTCCAACAAGCCGTCACGTAAGAAAATGCGAAAACCAGCTCATAGTTACATAAAACTCGGCTGCGGCTGACGAGCGCGCACACGCCCACGGGTGACCATTTTCTTCCACGTACCTTCGCTCCAATCTGGTTCCCGCACTGCCCGGCCTGGAGATGCACAATCTCACGCATGTTGTTGGGGGGTGGGGGGGTGGTGGTGGTTCTGCTCCTCGGCTGGAGAAAGTTGAGAGGGGAAAAAATAGGCTCAGATTTTAGCTCTGTTCGGTCTTGGCCCTGCCGGTTCAAGCGACAGTCTGGCTGAATGGCGGAGGACCTGAGGCTCTGTATTAATCTCTCTCTCTCTCCCTTCTGTATCAATCCGCGGCTGCGCCGTCCCTGCCGGTGCTGCAGCATTACGTCATCTCCATGGCAACGGGAACCGGGCACAGCCGGAACAATTGGCCTGTCCAGGCAAGCCGGCTGGAAGAGGCACGCACAGAGAGGACACTGTCTATTATGGGAATGGCCTGACTGTGGCAAATAAATAAAAAAAGATACTGTGAAATACCGAGATTAGCTCGAGTATTAAAGCTTCTACCACGCCTTCCAGAGCAAATCTGACTGCTTTTGTTGCCACCCCCCCATCCCCCTCTTCCCAACACACACTCACAAACACTAATTGTACACAGATCCCCACAATGCCCAGAGAAATGTTTTTGAAGACACTTAGTGTTCGCATTGTTTGCACTGGCCCTGAAGATTCTGCCGTTTTTCCCATTTTCCATGTGTTAAAGCAGCTTGTTGGTTTGTTTGCACCGTCGCCCATAGAGACAGGATGTTTTAAAACAGAGGCTGGAAGGAAGTGAGGCAAAGAGCTGAGAATGAGAGCCAGGAAAATGGCATGCATTCCTTCTTTTTTTTTTTTCGACGCAAAAGCAGGCCAGTTTGCCAAAAATAACACTGCACACGAGCAGAGAGGTAAAATCACACAGAATAAAGTGTCATAGAGTAACCTGGAGGATCAGGAATGTTTCCTGTTATCACTTTTCCCTTTTTTTCACCATAAAATGGCTTTCAGTAGACGCCCACTGATCAATATTTGCAAAGAGCAGCAAGAAAACCCAAAACTCAGCCTGTGGGAACCACCATCCGCCTTTCATGAGTTTCAATGCAAGATGGCCGCTAAAACCACATCATACAATATGTGTTAGTGCATTATCTATCTATCTATCTATCTATCTATCTATCTATCTATCTATCTATCTATCTATCTATCTATCTATCTATCTATCTATCTATCTATCTATCTATCTATCTATCTATCTATCTATCTATCTATCTATCTATCTATCTATCTATCTATCTATCTATCTATCTATCCATCCATCCATCCATCCCATTATCTGTAATTCTGAGTATGTTATAGCCATTTTTGCGTTGGCATAGTCATATTAGCCGTAGCAACCATATTGAATTGGTCTGCCTCCTAATATTAATCAGTTGAAGATATATATTCAATGAGAACTTGATGAACGTTTCATTAAAATCCACCTAATGGTTCTTGAGAAAATTTACTAACATACAGGCAGTGTTGGCTAAAAAAAAAGTAAATATTTTCAAATATGTTTTGCAATGGGCAGTGCTCGGAGTATATGTCGAGTATGACTCTCAGCCACTACCACACACAATTTGAGCTCAATATCTACAAAACTGGCTCAGTTAGAGTCATTTTTGTGTTTGCTAATGTTCCTTAGCTGTGGCCATTTTGAAAGGAACTGACTTCAATCTAGTGACTACTTTCTGAGAGTTTCATTTATATCTGTCCACTTGGTCATGAGCTATTTTGCTAATGGTACAGACAAATGAACACACACACACATGCACACACCCACACACACAGACAAAAACATCATCGCCCTTTAGTGTAACACCTTCACCTTTGGCGGCGAGCAATGGAAATAGGAGCAAATGACCTCTCTTACCAGCTCTTGTTGACTTTGAGCTGATGAAGATGGAAATAAACGTGCATTTTTAACATTTACACACAACTGATTCAACTTTTTATTTTCTCTGGTGTTGAAGTTCATATCAGTTAGACAACAAAAAAGGCCAGAGCATCTTTTTTTTTCTTTTTCAGTAAGTATAAGACCTGTTTTTATATTTAAGTTTACAGTGTTTACTGTTAGACGACCAACAATTTGACAGAGCAGGTGAGTATTTTCTATAGGCATATGAAGCCCAGGGAAATTAGTTTTACAAACTAATAATTGCATAGATAACAGGGCCTGTAAAAGGCAGCCCTGTAGTAACATCTATTATCCACAGGGGGGCGATAGATATCTTTCATTTTGTTAGAATCTACTCTTCTGTTTAACTCCAAGGAATGATTACGGTCCTCTAAGGAAAACATGCTCAAGTTGATTTACAAATGAGTAACAACTGTAAAATGTAGCCTCCGGGAAATTTTTCTCTCATCTGTTCTTTCGGTTTACGTTTTTTCCAATATATTTAGTGTGAAATATTCAGGCTTGTTTACCAGGATTCTGAATGTCTGAAATGAGAAGTGGCACAATTATAGACCAACGCACAACAATCCCATCCATACATCTAACAGACACTATGATTCTGCAGCTCGCCTCCTTTTCTTGGATGGTGTCAAATGTTCTACCTCTTGAAAACCTTATCCAGACGACATTTATTCAAACCTCTCCATCATATCTGCACTGCCTCGGGTCACATTCTCCTTTAGTGTAGCAATTGCCTTCCTCTCAAAGCCCTGAACTCCACTGTGTCCATTATCAGTGCACCTCCTCCTCCTCCACCTCTCAGTGCTCGCTGGAGGAAACCCACACACTTCTTTAGGCCTGCTCATAAATTTCACCGTTATTTACAGTAAATATGTTACAGTGAGGTGAACTCTTTAGCAGAACGTCGTCATTTTCTGGCAGCGCTGGCAGATTCGTTCCAACTCGTTAATGCGAGCCGTAAAATCACGGAGGCAGATCAGGAGGAGACTCAGCACCTTTTCTTTTTTTTTTTAAAAAAAAAGGACACTCACAGAAAAGTCAAAGTGAAAACTCAGAAAAAAGTGAAAAATGTTGGATAACAGTAAAGACAGAAAGACTGCAGGAAGAAGGCCAGTACGACTGAGCACAAATCATTCGATTAATGCTTTTATCATGTGGGATCACATTTTTCTGCAAGTTGGTTTTATAGCAATGAGTTATCTTGAGTCGATGTTCTCATTCAGTGTTTATGATGATGAATAAAAATTAGGAGGCACCTATAAACGGCAGAAGCTGAATTATGGAGCAACAACTTGTTTATCTGTGAGGGAAGGATAACATCGGAGAACTGTAAATGGTCTTGGCTGCTGGTCACTGATGTTAATCAATAGAACATTTCAACAAACTCAACAGCTCAGTGAAAAGAGCCGCCAGCAGCAATAAAATGTGTGGATTCAGAGAGAGTCTGCATCCAGTGTTTCTGTGTGACAGCACCACTGTAAGGATTTCTAAAGGAGTAAAGGCTTATATCCTTGACTCCTTAAGAAAAAAAGCATATATCCTTCATGCCAAAGTTTTAGACTAAAATCATTTTATGTTGAGAAATGATAAGGTTGTAGCCTTGAAAATCACCTTTCGTGTGATCTTATTCAACATTGCAAGATGTCAACCTCAGAGCGTGTGCTGTGAATGACTCAGCTTTTACAGCCAATTGTAGCCATTGTTGTGGCGGCCATCTTGAATTGGGTTGGCTTTAAAAGTTGTCCACTGAGGAGTTCCTGAGAGTTTCCGTAGCATCAATCCTGTCACTTATGTGATATTTTACTAACAGCAAAAGCAGAGTTGCCTCAAAGTAGCAAAGGCTTTGCAGAATTTGTCAGTGCTCAGAATATGTGTTTGGGATCAGTCTCAGCTTCTACCTCATCAATTTTTTAATCAATATCTGTATTACTGGCTGAGCTAAAGCCGATTTTGGATTTTTTTTTAAGTCAGTTGGTTGTGGCAGCCATCTCGACTCTAAAAGTTTTAGTCTTAAGTAAAACTGTTCATTAAAAAGTCACTGAAGACACTGTTTATAAAAGGCCTGAAAATGCTTTAAATCAGCTTCAAAATGTTTTCTTTTTCTGGATTTTTAGTTGATATTCTGTTTCCCTCCATTAAAATGAAACCTTCAGGATCTGTGTTTTGAGTTATTTTTTGCTAACCTTAGGTTTTCTGATTTTGTTCTGTTTTGTGGGATCTGTAGTTCCGTGTGTTCTCGTAGATCTGTTCTCACTTGTGTTTCTGCAGTTCTGCGATCCGTACCCGTTCCCGTGTTCAGCGCCGTTCTCTGTGTTTTTGTTGTGATGTTTCTTGTTTGGTCTTGCTCCCCGTGTTACCTGCCACCTTCTGCATTCCTGGTTCCATCTCATCTTCAGATCTCAACAAAAACTACCGTAAAAAACGTGGGCAGAGTACAAGTAACGCTTTGTTTGCTTGTTTCTCACAAAACATGTCGCAACAATTCCCAGATCATTTTTCCCAAACTAGGCATCCGTCTAAATCAGGGGTGTCCAATCCTGGTCCTTGACGGCCACTATCCTTCATGTTTTACTTGTTTCCTGCTCCGACACCCCTGATTCAGTGGTTAAATCACCTCTTCATGTTCTACAGAAGCCTGTTAATCACCCATTGATTCAGATCAGGTGTGTTGGAGCAGAGAAACAAGTAAAACATGCAGGATGGTGGCCCTCAAGGACCAGGATTGGAGACCACTGGTCTAAATAAACATCTGATAAAAAAGTGTAAAAGTTTACACTAAAGCATGTACTTAAACTGAAATACATTTTGAGCCTTGAATTGATTGTTATTAAACGCCACAGAATTCCAATTTCTTTAAAACATTCTTAAAGTGTCTTAAAGAACATCTCCTGTAAAGAGTGTTAGGGTTAATGTGGGCAAAAATGTCCTGTGCTAAATGTTCTTCTTTTCACTTGCTGTTAGAGACAACCCAGTTCTCCTTTTTTGTTGTTTCTCAAGAGAAATATATAGAGCAGAGTTAAAAAAAAAAGTCAGTTGAGTCATCAATTTAAAACTGAAATGCATGGCCCACAGATATACATCCCTCCCCCCACACCCACACACACACACACACACACACACACACACACACACACACATACTGATTTGTGGATCCAACGCCCAGCTAAAATTGCAAAAATTAGTCCATTAACATAATTATAGTCATTAAAAGAAAAAAACAAACACAGATTAACATTCAAGTGAACAAGCCAAAGGCATGAAATTTATTGTGTGATGGAAAATGCCTTCAAGGAGTTAAGTTTCTTTATATAATACAGACAAAATCACCCCTCATGTATCACCCCCTCGCATCTTCATTCTTTCTTTTTTTCTGTTTCTTAAAGACTGTAAACATATAATTTCGAAACATCTCTGGGCATATATCATGGACAGAAATGTGTTACATCAGCTGCTGGGTCAGGTGTAAAGACGTGTGTGTGTGTGTGTGTGTGGGAGAGAAGGTGGGTTGCCATTTTAATTAACACATACAGACAAGCACATGCCTGCCCTTCACAAACACATATGCACATATTTCCAATTTTCAAAGCAGAGACTTAAGAGTGGCATTCTTTTATTATTCATGCACATTAATGATTGAGTGGGTTATTAATAGCCTACAGTATTAAAGCCACTGGATAAAGACACCAAAGCCTGAAAGAGCCTCTAAAATGCATTAAACAATGTTTTATTTTCAACAAACTATTCTTTAATCTGATTAGTATGAGTCCGTGTTTAGCATACTTTTGTTATTGTTTCTGGTTTTTCATCACTGGGTATTTTTCCTTTCTTTCTTTTCTTACTTCTGTTACTGATCAGCTGTTCTTACTTGGTCAAAATGCCACGAGGTGCTCTCAGTTTCTCCTCTGCTCTTCTCAAAGCCAGATTTACACAACAGCTGCTTTTTCTGCAGCAGTTTTCAAATCAAAAACTATATCAGAAGAGAAAATAATTCAAAGTTTGAAACTCGAGCTCAGTTATCTGAAGAAACTATTTATTTAATGCAAAGTTTATTCTATACCATCAACCTCTATGACCGGTTTGTATTACATGTTGTATTTTACCTGTAAAATGGTCCTGAGTGCTTTGAAAGGCACAAAAATAAAGTTTTAACATAAGTAAATAAAGAGTTTTATGTTTTTTAATATGTTCTGCATTAGGCTTTAGGCTGATAGACAGACAGTAAAAATCACAAAGCTTCACAGTAGTGATGGAGATCCAATATAAAGATTATCATTGTGCTCTCTATCCACAGCTTTGTGTTGCAGAAGCACCACAGGTTCGGCTACAGTCCAGATGCATCCCTTGTTCAGTGCATAATTACAAACATGTACAAAAACTCAGTTCAATAGAAATATTTCTTTATAGCAAACAGAACCCAGTAAAAAATTCTGTCCAGGCACTGAACTAATCACACCCCGCAGAATGCATTTGCACAGTGATATTGGGCAGGGATGAGTAAATATTCTTCAGAGAGCCTGCAGGTGAATGCTGCGGTAGCGGTGCTGCGAAACAACAACAGCATCGACAGAACATAAAGAAAGATGATGAATTTATCAGTTTGATAAACTGGGAGGATGGATGATGTGGAGTGTGAGTCATGTTGTGAGTGTACGAAGCGGTGTAGTTTGAGTTGACAGTCGGAACATGCTTACAGGCATCAAATTTTCTTTACGCTAACGTTGCATCAAAAACATCCCACGACAGAAAAGCGGGTAAAGAAAATGGATGCATGGATGTATCGATAACTAGTTTCCTTATTTTTCTCATATGATCTGTTTCATAAATGCCTCTGAGGAATCTAAATGATTTATCACAAATGAAAAACTGTTAATATGTATTACATTTCTCCAGATGCTCACTTTCAAACATTGGCTCTGCAGCTTCTATATGAGATTTGTCAGGACAACGGCCCACTTATCCCTTCTTCAGGGCTTAAACTCTGATCATGGCCTCAGTGACTCACCTGAGTTTGTTAAATGTTGTGATGAGAATTGTCTAGACCTTAACATGGAAGAACAAAAGGAAGTAATCATTGACTTTAGGCAGACTAAGGGCAAACCAACAGTGACTATCTCTCCAAATGAAAAGGTTGAAACTGAGGACTCCTACAAATAGCTAGACATTGTGTTCGACTCTGGGTTAAAGTTTGATCACAGATCATGGTACAGGACCAACAAAGGCATCATTTTCTGCAGAGGCTTAACTCTTTTTATGTCAATGATGCTGCTTTATGTCATTTATATCATTCTACTATTAAAAGCTTTTTAGCTTTTTATGTAATCTGCTGGTTTAACAGTCTGGATTGTCTGGATTGACTTCTGCTCCAAGATCATTGGTGTTCCACAAAAGGTAACAGCTGGACTGTTCAAATTAAACATATATATATATATATATATATATATATATATATAGAGAGAGAGAGAGAGAGAGAGATGTTTTAGAGACAAACAGACTATTTTTTTTATTGTATCTTGTTTTTATATGCTGTACTTTGCTGACATTGTGGACTAGGATGCTACAAAAAATTGCCTGTTGGGATTCATAAAGTTGCCTGATTCTGACTTTGACTCAACAACTTTCTTCGTTTTGCTCGAGAGCCCTTGTAAAGTAGAGTCTGTTTTTGGGATGTTGATATAAAAAAAATCACTCACCTTGGAAAACAATCCTTGGACAATTCATGAAAACAAGGACAGCATAAATATTCTGGTGAAAACATCAGGCTGTCTTTAACAAAGTCAACCTTGGGTAGTAAAAGACTTTCCGATAATACAATAACCTTAAACACAGACAGAAAGCAGAAACAAAAGGCTTTATAAGCAGCAATTTTCAATCGTTAGATTAGATTTGATTCCATCCAGATTCAAAACTGTGGAGGGGACTAAAAACTTGGTGCCCTCCAACCTTAAAGAAACAAGTTTTGAGTAAAAAACAGAAACTTCCAGTGGAGCTCCTGAAGTTGTACAGAAATGATTCCTAGCAAATATGAAAATATGGTAAGTGCTCTAGAGCTATTAAACACATTTCAATATCAATTAAAATAAGCTATAATTTATTTATGTTACATTGTTTAATATGTAACATTGCTTTTTGTTCTGCCCCAGTTAAATTAAACTTGAAGTGAAATTAATCGAATCTGCTGAATGTAACAAATTCTAAAATGTTCATTAACCTGCAGAAGATTTACTTTTGTTTCATTTTAGCTCTCTTATGTACGGTGATGTTGTCAACTGTTAGTAACGCAGAAAACGTTGCTCGCTCTGACAGATCGGCCATGTTTTAAGGTGACACCTCCTTTGCTGGCAAACATTTTCCCCTCCATTTATGAGATAAACTCCTCCCTCGCCACTCATCATCACTTCCAGCCGGGTCATGCACCACTGGTTAGGTTAGGAGCAGAACCACTAAAGTCACAACAAGAACAGAGAGAAGATGACCTCTGTTCTACTTGACAGACTGAATGCATTTTTTGAGTATGTTTGTGGTATATTAGTTGAATAAACCTCCATTATTCTGTTGTATTCTGTTGCAAAAATCTTAATTATTCAAAAGGTTTGGCACATCCAACCTTCTGTTACACGGCACCAAGTTTTATTTTCACATTTTGCTTTGTCATTCCGACTTACCTCACACTTTCCATGCTCCACCATTAACCTTTCATAGTCACCTTTTATCATCAGAAAAAAAAAGATCAAAAGTAACTGATGAGAGGAAAGTGGAAGAAACGATGAAGAATTAAGGACAATGACTTTTTGGGAAAGTCAATGGATATCATCAGATCTGCATAAAACATAAAACTTTAGTCTACGTAGACATTGCAAGGTATTTTTTTCCATTTTAATTAAAGTGCAAAAATAAGGAAAAAAAGAGAAACTAACAAAATGAAGTTGAAATAGAGAAATTCCTCCTTAATTCTGGAGCGTTTTTAAGTTCTTTAACCGCTCGTTAACCTTATTTGTTTTTTACTTTCTGTCTCAATTACAAGCCTTCTCTTTCATTATGTTTGCTTTAATGGTCTTTTTAAAAATACTTTTAATCAATCTCAAATCTGTAAAAGTTTCTCTTGGAAAAAAACAACATAATTCAAGTTTTGAACATTATAAAATGTCTTGTATTGTTTAGTTTAAAAGGTCACCAGACCCAGAGTAGTTTGTGAAAGTCTTACAAAAAATCATATTTTTATTTAAACTTTTTTTTAATTTACATATTTATACAAAAAATGTGGGAGTGTAGTTTCAAAGCATTCTTCAAAATTATAACAAAATGTTTAAATAATTCAGCTGTACAAAAAAATTATGTTCAACAAGACTTTAGAATCATCTTAACAAGTAAATGAATAAAAAAAAACTAAAAATGTTTTTGGTCTTGACAGTAGCAGAGATGGTTTTACTTATCTAAGCATGCATCTTCTTTTTCATGGACAAAACAAGAGAAAACCATTCAAAAGGTGTGAGGTCTCAGTGTCAAATGTTGTTTCATCTTCTGCAAAGCAAAATGATAAAAAAAAACACTCAGCCAAAAAAAATCAAGTGCAACTCCACCAGGGGATGTGTTCAAAGAGCATAGTTCATCAGGGAGAATTAATTGAACTCCAGGGCAGCCATAAAAGATTTGTCACAAAGAGCAAATTTCAGCAGCAAATTGTCTCTTCCTACAATCTCATTTTACCACAATAATCAGCTACACACACTCACACAAACACACACACACACAAACACTGAGATCTTTGTTCCACGGGATCCAAAATTAAAGCAGCCCTTTAACTCTGAGGGATGCTGCCAGGAAATGGATTTAGAACAGAAAAATACAATTAAAGGATGCTAATTTACACATGAAGGAGGAAATATGGGAAAAGGTAGCTAATTTTAACACAAAATAGCAAATTTTAAGTTCTTCAGGTTTTTTGGATTCATGATTTAGTTCCTCTTCATGATGTTAGATTATATTTCTGTTTATTTGAACACAACTTTGATTTTTATTGTGTCTTTTACTGTATAAAATCACTGATATACTTTGAACATTAGAGCTTTCATTTGCAGGTATTTTGCATGAAGGATTCTTATTTATTAATAATTCATATTTTCCTATATCAGTGCTGGAAATAAATCAACACTTCATTTTGTGCAGGTGTGCAAGTGCATTAAATATTCATTGCATCCACAAACAAATAGAATCATGCAGTATGCAACATTCAGGCACATGAGCATCTTCACTAAGAAAAGGCTTTTATATTTATTTGCTTTGTAACAATTTGATAACAATTTATTTATATTAATATCATAATATCACCAAATAACAGTACAAACCTGTAATTTATCAGTAATACAAACAGACCCATTCTCTGAATTAACTGTTTATAACTTTACTGGAAACTGTTAAAAAATCCTCTTTTTATGTAAAAACATTTTGACATAAAATATTTCATATTTTTGTCATAAGCTGGAATAGCGCACTGGTATATAATGATTTGAAAACTCGTATACAAGTTTTAACCCAAAACAAAACTTCATTTGACTCATATACTGTAAATAAATTATATGTAATATTTCTTTTTAAATTGCATGTGACCTATTAGTTGTTTTAATGTCTTCTTCTCTGTTTGGAGCCAGAAATAACAGCATCTGAGAAATAGATAAACTGTAAAAGTGATAATTGAAAGAAAATTGGATAATAAACTTATCTGAAAACTTCTTTGTTTTAAATGATGAAACACCAACAGGTTTTATTATAAAATGTGAAACCAATGATGACAAACTGATTTATCGATGGATTTTCTAAGATTTTTTTTTTGTTTATTTGGTATGAGTCTATTTCAGCAACACTTTACTGAGTGCTCTCTGAGGCATCCAGGAGAGGACACTGTGAGGGTTGCAGATGACACTGATGTTGTTGGTTTGTGATGAGTTTATGTATAAAAGGGAGGCACAGGATCTTGCTGATTGGTGTAGGGCAGTAGTGTCCAATTCTGGTCCTTGAGGGCCGCTATCCTGCATGTTTTAGTTGTCTCTCAGCTTTGACACTTCTGATTTCAATGACTGGGGAATTAACAGGCTTCTGCAGAACTTGAAGACCTGCAGAAGAGCAGAGAAACATCTAAAACATGGAGGATAATGGCTTTCCAGGACCAGGATTGGACGCCGTTGAGTGCTGCTGTGCTGACTTCCTTTTATCGGCGTGTGGCGAAGAGTGTCCTGACGTTTTCCATCCCAGTCTGTTATGAAAACTGCTACAGTTTTGTTCTTTGCCCAAGCAGTTTATAACTATTACAGTAACTAACTTTGTAATGTGGAGAGGAAAAAATGGTTTCCATATATTAAAGTATAACAAATGTGGTTTTTGTCCCAGGTCAGAATGTATAAAGTTCTTCAGTTTTTTTTACAGTAGATCTCAATGAAACTATATCTAAAAGTTTTTCATTTGAAAATATGGAATGTAATTAATGCTTACACTGAGGAACATATTGTAAGATAAGTCCTAAAACATAAGGCGAAGAAAGATATTATGCACAGTGAAACACACAGGCAGTTCACAGTTTCCATTGTTTACACTGACTCCTCCAAAAAGAAATCCAACCACTGTCCACTTAACTCTGAGGCAAACACGCACAGAAGCACACAAAGAGCCTGGTGGAGAGGCGTGTAAACTTGTAAATCTGTTTGTCATTAATGAAACCTTGAACAAACATTGCATCGTCTCTGTGGACTCGTTTCGTCTTAAACACGCTGGCGCTTCATACAAGCACCAGCATGAGAGGAGCGAAACGAGCAGGAATTTTAAAAAGCACCGTTCTTCAGGGGACCCACACATCACAGAGATGTATAAGATTATTATCAGAAAAGCTGAAATCTCAGCTCAGAAGTCCGTGTCTTGATTCTGATTCATCAAAATAAATTAAAATATCTTCACAAATTAGGTCTGCAGTGTGTTTTTCCAACCCATGAGAGGCTTGAACCAAGACTCCCTGTTTTTAAATTGTGCAAAACAGAGATTTTGGTGTTTTGTTGTGTGTTTTTCAGGAACTGCTTGGTTGGTTCAAGTAAAATCCCTTAAAGCAAGTTTCTCTCAGCAGGAACATTGAAGCCGATGAGACAATTTACAGAAAAAAACAATCATATAAACATACAAATTGTTAAGTGTTTCCATGACCTGTGACTTAATCTAAATAAAACTAGAAAAGCTGATGAATGTCTTACTGTCATTGAGAATTCTTTTGGACAAAGGATATGTTAAAAATATTGACTAAAAACTAAAACATAACTGGTGCAATGATTGTTTAATAAAAACCTGCTTGGAACAGATCAGTTGTTTGGCTTCTGGTATTGTTTTTTTTTTCTACAGTCTTCAATACAGCACATTGAGCTCTGGACCCTCTGATTATTATTCTTTTTTTGCAGATTTCAGATAAATAAATTGCATAATATATTACATTTACAAACAATAAGTAAAAACCTGTCTTATTAATGTTTCAGTCAAGAGATTAGACGCATTTTACTAAAATATTTTCAGCTTTTATTTGTTTAAAATTTACACTAGTTCTGCTTTTGCCTTTTTATTCCTCCATTCATTGCAATATTTTATAATTTGTTTGTATAAAATGTTCACTTCGTCAGAATAAATTTGGAAAAGGTTATTTTCCTTTTTTTTTAACAAAAAAACCCAGCAAACCTGGGTATAAAATTGAACTGCAGGATGTTCAAATCACTGTGTTTTCAAAGGCGTTACATGCTGTGTGGTTTTGCAAATAAATCAATAACAGACACCACACCCCAGTTCTTCTCTGTTAAAATAAAACCGAGATAATTCTCTCTTATTCTGAGCATCAGAGAAAAACGCAGTCATTTTGCACTTTTATTGTGATGCCAATCGCAGTGGAATGATTGCAGAACAAGTCAGAATTTAGAAAACTGTTGTCCCTGAGAACTAGATTTTGGCTTTTTGGAACAGAATTAATATCAGACAACATTAAACAAGGTTTTATTTGTTATTACCAAAAGTAGAAAGGGACTGGTGTACCACTATCAGTGGCTGCTGGAAATAGACACCAGCTTCCCGTGTGACCCGGGGAGGAAAAAGAGGGAAAAGAAGATGGATGGATGGATCACTTCCACAGAAAGTTTATGACCTTGCAGGACGAAGGTGGGAGAGGATGACCACTTATGCCCATTTATGCAATAATATTGATTTTCCTCCGAGTTTTGTAAAAACTGGCCTGAAGCTGCTGGTTTGGACTTCAGCACTGAAAGTGGCTTTCAAACCAAAAGCACTAATTTGAATTAGTAAAAATGTGCTGCAGCCCAGGTGTTAGAGACAGATACTGCAGTAATGAACAGTTATTGTCTGAAGCAGCGAGTGTGGTTCGGTTCTGTCATTAATTCACTGGCTACTCAGGCATGCTCTTCCCTTTTCTACAGTTGTTTGAGCGCATATATCTGTTATTTGTTCAAGTTTTAAAGGTTTATATCATACTCTCTTTTTCTTTTCGTACTTTTGTGGTTGATTTGGTAGAAAAAAGCAGTTGAGATCATTTACATCAGTTGAGGTGTTTAAAAAAACCAGACTCTGTACTTTAGGAAAAAAGGGTTTGCAGATGAAAAGCAAGGCGACGGTAATATCGGGTGTCAGCTGGCTCGTTATTAGCAGTTATGAAAGTCTGAGCCAAATGTCAAAGAAAGACAGCGTTTCTTTCTGTCTTCTTTTGTTGCTGTAACACACATTGAGACTTAATGAGCCATCAGTCATCTGAATGCACGGCAGTCACTCTGAATCAGATAATAAGTGTAATAAATCAAACTGTTGAGCAGTGCTGTTGAAGCCTATTAAACCTTTGTGCGATGGCTCTTCAGGGATGTCGAGGCGGAGGAGAACCGACACGATGGGAAAAGTTCACCCAGAGAGGCTCAAGTGTTATAAATTCAACATCGTAATTTTAGGCCAGTAGTTCAAACCACTTCACGCAGCTCTCAGGCAGATAATAAAAAACAGCTTGCCCCGGTTTATTTCTTTAAAAAAAAACATGTCATAAGAGGGATAGACTGCAAAAGAATGTTCAAATTTGAAATAAAAATAGACACAAATTAAAATGTTTTTCTTGTATCAGTGAAAGAGAGCGTAAGTGTTCAAATGTGAACCACATTCAGTTTTGTTTACTTTGTATTAAAATTCTCTGACTTCTATTTTGATCCGTTTTACTATTTTTAACTAATTATTTTGTCTTGTAATAAGTTGACTGAATTTTCACCCACTGCCAAAGCAGCTAAATTGTTTTTGCCCTTGTCTGTGGGGAGGCTAATTTGTCCGTAACAACACAAAATGTGCTATAACTCTGTCAGTTTTATAGATATTGAGCTAAAATTTGGTGTGGTAGTGCCTCGTCCTCAACACACAAAACAGAAAATTAGTATAATAATCTTGGTAACAATGTAGGGGTGTCATGGTGCTGAACAGAGTCCAGGGGAGCTGAAACATCAGCTGCTCAGCTGCGTCTGGAAAACTGGATTATCTTTCAACAGTGGCACCTTGATCAAGTAATTTCGGAGGAAAATTAACATATAATAGAAAATACTGTGTCCTGGGGTTGAGCTGAAAAGCTATCCTAACAAGAAATAAAAATAAACAGAATGAGAACAATTTAACTGTAGTGTTGTTTTTATTTTCAGTAGATTAAAGTCTGAGTTAAAACTATGAATCTAGATTGGACGTTGTTGGCGTTTTGTTCAGTTTTAAACATTTTCTAACTCTAACAGGTCTAATAAGATCTCTGCTGTGGCTACTTTTCAGCTTCAGTAGATTGTAAAAAAAAAAAAAAAAAAATAAATAAATCAGTGAGTTTTTTTTTAATGTCTAAAGAAAACTTTGGCCTTTCTTCTCCTCTTCAGCTCCTCTGATGATCCATCTGTCCGCAGCGTTCCTCACCACCTGCTGTTTTCTCCTCCTCTGTCCTGAACCGCTCACAAAAACTTTTAAGTATTTGAACAAGAAGAGACTGGACTTTCTTTTTTGGTCCTTGAAGATCTTTCATCTCTCATCTGAAAGGCGACTTCAGTTCTAATAAGTGGTGAAGAAGTTGAGCTTCACACACAAACACACACACACAACTGTCTGTTTGTGTGTTTAGCATCTGCTTTAAAGTTCATCTCAGTTCGGCAGTATAAACTCCTCTGCACAAGCGTTATTTATATAATTATGAGTGATTGATAGCGATCAATGTAGCACTTAGATCAACATCTGTTAAACTTCATGTTTAAAGCTCCCCATGAAAGAAATGATGGATGACTATAATTTTGTCTCAGTGTGTCGCTTTAATCTGACAAATGGCAGCAGAAGCATGTTTAACTTTGAACAAATTAAAGAAAATGTTGATCAAAACTTTCTCAGAGGATTTAAAAGTGAGGCTGGTTCTCCAGTTCCTGTTTTCACATCACAGTTATGTAAAACACTTTGGTATTTTTGTCATGCAAGAAAGAACATCTGCCATTATTAGATATCATAAAATAAAAAAACATTTTGACAGAATAAAGCAATTAAAGTTATGTTCACTGGATTTCTTTCACTCAGATATCAGGAACAAACTTCAAATATTGACAGTTTATTAAAATTTACTGTGGTGCAAAGTCATTTTATTTGTTACTAAAATGTTGCTAAGATAACACAGATGCCCGATAATAATAATAATAATAATGCTCAACTAAACTCACCATATACTGTATTTAAAATATTGTCATTACAAAAACTAAAAGCAAATGATTTTAAAAAATAGAATATTCTAACTTAAATTGTTATACTCCAAATTCTTTCAAAAATACTGACATAATGAGATAAAGAAACTAAAAAAACAGAAAAAAAGCAAATTTGTTTTAGTTAAAATCACCAACATATAGTTATAACTAGACACAGGAACCTAATGCAGAAGTTAAAGTGAAAACAGCAAGAGCGCCCCCTCTAGGCTGACCCCAGTACACGTTTAAGTCCATGTAAACTAATGGGATTATTATTAATGTTTTTCAGTCAATGACATCTGTTAAATTAAATAATTCTAAACTTCCTGTTATATTTTCAAATATTCCTTAAGTATGTTTAGTTGTAATTAGTTAATTGATGCTCAAATCACCATGATTGTGTCTGAGGGAGTAGGCGGGGCTTACAGTCCTACATCCAATTACATGCCATTAAATTTACAACATGGCAGCACACAGAAATCAGATACTGATGGCTTCAGTTGTAAAAAAAAAAAAAGGTGAAGATGCTTTACCTTTTATATTGATAGTTAAAATCTCACAGTGGCGCAGTGGTTAAAGATGTTGTCTCACAGCAAGAAGGTCGCAGCTCCACCTCCCGGCTTGAGCCTTTCTGTGTGGAGTTTCCAGGTTCTGCCTGTGCACACTTAAGGTTTCTTCAGGTATTCCACTTTGCTCCTGCAGACTAAAACATGCACGTTAGGTGAACTGACAACTCTAAATTGTAACTCCCCCCTCAACTCCACACAGAAACACTGGCAAGGAAAACAGATGCATGGATCAATGGCTGGTTCAAATATAAAGATAGCAACTCACATTAAGCACAAAAAAATGCTCTGTTCATAAAAAAAGTCACGTTTAGACTTTATTCTGCAGAACAATAAAAAACTTTCTGTTTTTCACTCATTTTCAACCATGACTTTGCAGACAGACACAAACAAACATTTAACTTTAAAAACAGTCTGCTGGGAATTTAATTATCAACACTAACAGTTCAGTATATTTATTTTTTTAATTTCCTTTGGTCAATACCAATTGCACAGTCATGTTGTTTGAATAATCTTTATTGACAAGTGATTCAGGGCTTGTCTTTTCTTTCTTTCTTTACATTCTGTGTTTGCCATCTGCTGATTATCCCCTCGTGGCAATAGTTTAATTAAAAGTTAAACATAAAGCAAACTAAAAGTTAAATTTGTCTGCTGACTACATCTACAATATGTTCTTTCCTTTAAGTAAAAGGAAACCAATCACATCTGATTAATTTTTCCATGTGACCACTGCACACAAGGGAAATGACAATAATTCCATTCTGACATGTTTGATTAATATCACTGACCTGATTGTATTGTGCTCGTAAGGCATGACACGACTCTTTGCAATATCTGCTCCCTGCCAATAATCTCTCACTGTGTTTGCACAGATGTGAACAGTGTTTTTTCCTCTTCCTCCACATTGGCGGTTCTGTAAACCTTGAGCGGCTGCCGCCTGTTTTAAAACTTAAGTGCTTTTCACAATAGACCTGCCAAAACTGATTGATCTTAGCCCCACATTGCTTCTCAAGGTGTGTTTGTCCTGATTCCAAAAATAAAAATCTTCTTACTAGTGTGGCGCATGTACGCAACTTCCTTTCCAGCTGCAGCTCACGGGGAGTCAGGTACTGTAACGAGACGGAGAGACAGAAACCGGGGATTATGCTGAAGATCCGTCTGGAAGTCCAACCCCTCCCCCACCAACACACCCACACATATAAAGAAAGAACAAATTTCTAACTCCAGCCACTAAAGGTCAGGAAACCATTGAGGAAAACTGGATTTGGCTTTTAAATATTTATTCAGTCAGTATATTTAATGATTTATTTAATAATCACTCTGGCCTTTGCATTGAAGATGGAATTTAGTAAAATGGCGGCTCGTCTCCTTTTATTCACAGCTCTACGTCCACAGCTTCCATGAGATTAAAGATTTTTGATAATCTGAATATTTGATCATTTTATTAAACGAAGCTGCGCTGAAATTCAAGCCGACGAGAGGTCTTAAAAGTTTGATTGTTTTCATTTAGTTTGGATTTGTTTACTTCAAACATGCAGGCAGAAAATATTTAAAAAGAGAGAAAAAAATATTAATTGAAAATAAATAAAAGTTTTAAAAAATGAGGAAAAATACATGACAGCATAGCTTCATCTTTGATGGTTTATCTTACATGTCCAAAAAGGAGCAGAAAGAATATAAATCATCCATCATTTGTGTTTCATTAGTATTTATCCAGCTTCATTATTCATGTAAATCTTCTAATTACAACAAACATGTTTCTAATTACACAGAATACACGCACCATGTAAAACGTAAACACTATCACATGATTCTGTTTGAATAACTCGACTTCACATTCCCGAATCAGAGCCAGCACTTCCGTCTTTGACATGCCGACTACAAAAAAGCGACATTCAAAACAGAGTAATTCATGGAAATCCAGTCATCTTTATGTTTTATTTCTCTTTATCACCATTTCTTTTTGCACTGCTTCTCTCTGCATTCATCTGTTCCATAGTTTTACTCTGCACATAGAAACACAAAAAGGCTTTTCTAGTAGAATAACTGTGTTTTCTTTGAATTACTCTGAATATTTCCTCTTAGGTGATTATTTCTTGCTCTGAACAGAAGATGTGCTGTTTGGAATTTTCACGAGATCTGTAAGGATCATCTGTAGGGATGTTAAATGTGTGCGATCCCTGTAAACTGTGCTATAAATGATGGTGAACTTCTTTCGTTTTAAGAACAAAAAGAAAACTTAATGTACTTTTGTAATTATTCCCCCAGATCTCTGGAGAGCAGCTTAAATACGGTAAACAGCGAGAACGGTAGAGAACATGGAATGATATATGACCTAATAGTTGCTTTGCTTAACACAGTAATGCTTCTTGATGCTTTACAATAAATGAATCTGTCTTTTATCTATTATTACCCAAAGGAATCTGCTTAGAAAACAACATTTATTACCTCGTTTACTTTTTTCAAAACTTGTGTTTGTGTGTGTTGGTTTGTCTGTATGTATTGCACAATATCTCACAAACCACCTGACAGATTTTAATGAAACTCTTAGAAAATAATCTTTGAATGAAAATACAACTTAATAACTGTTGGAGTCAGTTTGATTCAAGATGGCTGCCACTGATAATCAACTTCAGCAAACACAAAAATGGCTGTAACTCGATCAGTTTTACAGGTATAGAGCTAAAATCTGGTGTGGTAATAGCTGAGAGTAATCCCCAACACATAATCTGAGCACTTTGATTGCACAAGATCTTGTTTAATTTGGTGTACAAAGTAATATACATTCCTTCAAACAACGGAATTTTATTTATTTTTTAAGAAAAGTTTCACATCTTCGGCCTAAAATCTGTCACCTGGATGGATGGATGTCTCTTTTGTCGACAGTCTCTATTCACATGTGATTTTAGCAGATGGTCGCTGAGGTCTGTAGCTGCTGACTCTGCAGAACGTTGGTGACCTCTGTGCTCCTCAGCATCAGCTGAGCTGCTCTGATTTTACATGGCCGACCACTTTGTTGCCGAGTTGCTGTCATTCCCAATCCCTTCCACTCGGTTATAATCTCACTAACAGTTGACTGTGGAATATTTAGAAGCGAGGAAATTTGACTTACTGCACAGGTGGCATCCTTACACTGCACCACACCGGAATTCACTGAGCTCCTGAGAGTGACCCATTCTTTCACAAATACGTGTAGAAGCAGTCTGCATGCCTAGGTACTTGAGTGTATCCACCTGTGGCCGTGGAAGTGATTGGAACACCTGAATTCAATGATTTGGGTGAGTGAATGAATTCCTTTGGTTATGTAGTGTAGAGACTTTGGAAAGCTGTAAACTAGGAGGGTTTAGTGCAGAGCATGTTTTTTGTGGTAAACCTGTCCAAACCTTTAGTGTCTGATGTATTTTGATGCACTCAGAGTTGTCCTTACATGTTGTGGAAGTCAGGTGATTCCCTGGAGTGGCTCCACGAGGCAGTCGGAGCTAATATCGTATTCCCGGCTGCCTTAATCTTGCCATGCAGCGAGCAGCCTCCAGGGGGTTGCGTTCTCTGTTTTATGGAAATGCACAGATGGGCAGGGAGGCATTTTTCCGAGAGACTCCAGGATCAGTCGCACACAAGAACACACATAAACACACACGTCTGGTCATGTGTGTGCAGCTGATACATAATTCATCAGCTGACGAGTTATTACCTTCTGCAACAACACACAAATGAATCATAATAATTTCATGCTGCAGTGATCTCCAGAGAAAACTTGCCAAATATTCAGTCAGCTGACTGGCTTTGTGCACAGACATTATGAACTAAAGAGGGATTATTTACACGTGTGTGTGCTGAGAATAATTTATCTGTTATGTTGTATTAAACTTAAGTTGAAATGCAAATCTTGGACAGGTGAATTCTTTTTACCAACTCTCACACATCAGTTAAGTTGAAAAAAAAGTGTTTTAGTATTACAAACTTAAAATCAGTCAGTATGCTGAGGAATAACAATTAAAAAAAAAAAACATATACAGACCATTTTTTGCTGACAGTTTATTTTAATTGGATCCACAGAGACATAAGAGACAATTAACTGGCTTTCAAAGGAAACTTTACTTTTTTCATTAACATCATGTTCATTAGACACCTGACAACTCCAACTTTTTCAGTTTAAAAACAAAATCTGATCATTTAGGCTTATTTTCTGGAAAAAGGAGTCTTTTCTCAAAATAATATTTTAGCTGTTTTCAATTTGGTGCAATTTTTTTTTTTGAGTATTTACAATGTACAGTTCACATTTGAAGACATGAGACATGAGTTTTCTGTCCTTGATGAAAAATTCAGTTTGCAGTTTCTTCATGAAAATCCCTGTTGGTCTCAGTTCATTCCATTGAATCACAAAATAATAAAAATAATAAAGACGTTCAGCACTTTCCATTTCTCTTTTGTCATGAAAACACGAACCCTGACTCAATCTGCAAGTGAAAAAAAAAAAGAATAGCAATGAGTCATTCATTGTGGATCTTTTTATGACACAAAATATTAACCACAATATGTTCCTGAAAGCAAGTCATTTTTTAGGAAACCTTTTTAGGCAACCAGACCAACTTGTTCTTTTCAGCATATAACAGGGATGTCCCGAGTCGAGTATCGGATCAGGGTCCTGATCAAGGCACTTTTTATTGACTGGAGTAGCTGACCACACTCAGCTCTTGGTTTTCGTTGTTGGCCTTCTATCTGTGGCTTTACATCAGCTGCTGTAAACAGCTGCTGTAAAACATTGGGACAGAGCGTGCCAACATGTCTGCAGCGTGGAAGTATTTTAAATTTTTAAATGAGAGGAGTCTGTAGCTACTTGCAACATACAGTATACAGTTTGGGCGTAGGGTCAAAATTAGACACGTAAAATCCAAACACTCAGAACAGAGGTGTCCAATCCTGGTCCTCAAGGGTCATTATCCTGCATGTTTTACTTGTTTCGCTGCTCAAACACACCTGATTTAAACAAATGGGTGATTAACAAGCTTCTGCAGAACATGATGAGGTAATTTAACCACTGAATCAGGTGTGTTGGAGCAGAGGAAACAAGTAAAACATGCAGGATAGTGACACTCGAGGACCAGGATTGGAGACTACTGTTCACCCAGCTAACTCTGAAAGCTAGCCCAGCTAAGCAACACACCTTGAGCGTTGATTTTAATCTTTCTCTATATAGTTTTGGTTTGTAGTCTGCGCTGTAAAAACATGCAAGTAGGCTATCAGATTAAAGCCCTTAATGACTCTGATCGGTATTTGGGGAAAAAAACAATCTTGATTGGGACGTCCCTAGTATGTCATGACCAAATATTTAAAAAAAATTACAGGTTTATGGAAAATTACAACACCCAAACTCCTAACCCCTAATCCTAAAGCTTTATTATGATAACTGCCAGCGACCTTTGACTTATTAAAATGCTTAATTGTTTTCATAATCTAAATTCAGTTTGTCTTCCTACAGTTTAAGGAATGAATCTTTGTGTGGATCTTAATTTTCCATATGGATAATATAAACGTAAATTTGGCTCTTGCAAAAAAAAAGGAAGTACGATGACTATTGTATGAATGGCTTCTATATCGTATTTGAATTTTTGTTTACCTGCTTTTCTCCATTCAGATTTTTAAAAATGTGTAAAAACTGATAGAAGCATGAAGATGCTAGAAAAATGATAGGCAAGCCTTGAAGAAACTGATTTAATGCAACACAGAAATTATGTAAAATCTGTCATATATTGACATTTATATATTTTGGCAATTGTTATTTTAAACCATGTTTATTTAAGCATAATAACACAGTTTTTTTGATGATAAAAGCACCCATTTTCATTGAGGCGTCTGCAGAATGGCTAACATTTACTCTCAACGTTAGATGCAACAATTCATTCGTCTCCGGTGAATAGGTCAGTCCTGCTGTTCTTGCAACTTCTGAGAACAAAAGATGAAGGTTCATGCATGCTGCAGCTCAGTCTCATAAAACCACTGAGTACCATAAATAAGCACCCACTGCTGCAAACACACACACAACCTGATCATTTTAAGCAATGGCAGCACAGGTTTGGCGTTGAATTGCGAGTCCTCTTTACAATGCGTACATCTGGCACCGTTCCCTTAGAAACCAATAAAGTTGGTTCCTAATATTTAATCATTCCCAAAGTTTGAAGCCTCCTAATACAAATAAATATCACTTTGAACATGTGCAGTTTTAAGCCATGAATGTTGTGATCTCTGTTGAGCTTTTCTTCATAGTTTTCCCATGACAGCAGTTGTGTTAATGTGTTGTTTAAACTGATTTTAACATTTTGGATCTCCTCGTGATGAAGATTCCATTCATATGGTGGTTTCCTCTCCTTCCTGCACATATGAGCGGTACCGGAGCCGCTCTTCCGAACAGATATCCTCCGTCTCAGTGCTGGCGTTGCTGGTGGCGCCTCTTTGAGGTTGCACAGAGAACTGCAGGGTGTGTCTGTTCTTGGCCGGTCTGCCTTTTTCCGTTCCATTGCTGTACAAGACCACCAGTCTGCGGTTCTCTCTGGGTGCAGCAGAGCTGGACGGGCCGCAGTCGCCCCTGCTGAGGCGGGGTGAGTCGCTACTCGGGTCACTGGCATTGTTGTCATGGAGATCAAGCAGATTCCCGGTGGCGACGCTGCCGCTCTTCATGTGGGGCGTTTGGCTGTAGGTGTGGCGGTACTCCTCGTCGATGTCCTTTCCTAGTTTCCACCTCTTCCACTTTTTCAGCATCTCTGACTGCACCTGAGGCGATGAATGAAAAGCAAAAAGGAAAACAGATCGCGGTGAGGAAGATTAAATGTGACACAAAGCATTTAATAAATAGGTGAGTGCTGCCAGTGACTCCATTTAGGAGTTTAGAGCCACAGACGGCTGCTGTTGTGTTTGTCTGACATCAAAATGAAAAATGGAGCTTTTAGAGATATCAAAGAAAAAACGTGTGTTTGCAAAAAGAACTTAAATGCAAAAATGCATCCTCACTACAAAGCAAAGGAAACAAAGGGAAAGCTTTAACAACAAAAGCAAAACAAACTCACCTCTTTGTTGACAAAGCAGTACAGGATGGCAACCAGTAGGCCCTACGACAAAAAAAGATATTTAATTACAAAAAAAATAACTTTTTATTAATTTTGACAAATAGCTGCATGTTAGTATAATGCGTTTCATTGGAGAGACAATATACTACCATAAATAATGTAACAGTAATACTTCATCAATCTCCAGAAGCAGAAGGCATTTTGGTCTTTTTAGAGTTGCTGTTCTTCACGGTTTTATTCAAACATCTAAGGAGAAAGTGACTCAAACAGCCACCGTGATGACATGTTTTGTTTAACCTTCCTCTTTGCTGAGAACTAATCTTGTCTGCCTCAAAAAGTGTCAGTATCTAATGTATTTGTGAAAAGTTTCGTGTGGCGTTGAGTTCGGACCTGGAAGGAGTTGAACAGGAGGTCACAGAAGAGGCGAATAAGGCGAAGCATGGAGCCTTTAGGGACGGACTCATCAATGACGAAGGTGAAGAGGATTGCGTGAATTCCAAGCAGAGGGATGAGAGTCAGCGTTGACTTTGCCAGTCTGGACCCGAGAAGAAAAAAGGAAACAGTAAAAATGTTTTAAGATGATCAGAAATTTAAAAAAAAAGGTCAGTCACTGAATAACATTAGATTCTCTCAGATGGATGCTATATCCAACATTTTATCTAACATTTAAGCAGTTTGACATGTAAGATATTTGAAACAACAGCAAAGAAAGTATAGAAACACAGCATGAGAAACAATACAAGTTGGATGAATAAGAAGATGTTTCATTTTAGTTTTTAAGTGTTTATAATATTGCTACAATATTCTTTTTATATTTATTATATTCATATTTCTCCTCACCTGAATTTGTAGTCGGTGTATCTCATCTGGTGAGCTCTGAGCTTAGACATCAGGATTTTAATTATCCTGATGAAGATGAAGAAGTTAATCTGAAAAACGAAAGGAGAAAGGCCTGTGTTTAGAAAAACGAAGGCTAATCTGTGATTTTGAATACGAGAGACAGACAGAAAGAAAACTGAAACAACCAGCCGTCCAATCTTAAATTACATTTATCTAATATTGTTTTTAACCTGAAGTCAAGCTTCTCCTCAAACTGGATGTGAGATCTCAAATACGTGACTGTGCAAAGATCTCTATCTCTATAACCAAGTAAAACAAGTACTCTTTTAAGCAACACACACACAGACACACACACCATGATGTAATACAGGACCCTCTGAGATGACAGCACATATTTTTCATTACAGCACTCAGGTTATTGGAGCTCCATGTTTGGTAAAGTGTGGATGTTGTCATCACAGATGTGTTGGTGTGAATGGGTGTGTTTAAACTCACTCGAATGCAGTTTCCTTTAGTCTGAGTCTGTTCGCAATAATTACGCTTCCTAATCGCGTTAGAGTTGTAGTTTGATGACATACGACTTCAAGTTTGTTTAAAAGCTGCACGTCACTTATATTTCTGATTACAATGAAATGTAATTTCCATACAGACTACATGAGTTACACGGCTGAGGAAATGCATCTAGGCAAGTATCCATGTGTGTGTGTGCGTGCATATGCATATATGTGTAAACATCTATGATTTTGAACAAGGTGAAAATGGCTGCTGCAGTTAATGTGCACATTTGCTTTTTCAGCCTGTTCGTCTCGAATGTTGTTTGTCTCTATGGAAACAGAAAAACACGTGGTAAAAATTCCTCAGGTGACTCTGGCTGCGTTTGAAATGTTCCCTCGTTCACTCTGCGTCACTACGAGCACTTCCTGAATGCATCACTGCTCAATATGTGTGCAAAGAGTACTCACAGTGAGGCGTTGCAGAAATAAATGCCGACAAAATATGATGGAATCCATGCCTGAATCTGAGAATCTGGTTTTGTCAGGTACAAATTTGTTTACGACTAAATTTAAGCAGGGAACCTGTAAAATTACTATTGTAAGCTTTTTGGAAATTGCAGATGTACACTTCGTCGTAGCAACGCCAGTGAGCATCACTTCCCATTGGTTGTGGGTCCTTTAAGTTGTGACTTAAAACCAATGAGTGATGGTTTCTCTGCTTGTGTTAATGTGAAATTTTATAACCTGAGAAAGACCAAAAGTTTCTTTCAAAATGTGATTTATGATTCTGAGCTGTAACACTTATCATAAATAGATCTGAGAGTGAAACAAAGTGTATATTTTATCAGTTTAATCAGGGATGTGTTTTTAAGTTTCACTTACAGGAAGATTCTGTATTTTAAGTGAGGATTGGCAATGAGTCAGATCCATGTTTTTACACACTGAGGCAGGTCCAGTTTGGTTCCTGCTGCAGAATATTAGCATTGGTTCTGATTGAGGCTGTTTAGCAGTGTGTGAAATTCATTTTTAGTCTAATTGCATTTCTTTAAAAAAAAAAAATCAAGTTACAATGTTTAAAATAAATACATATTTCTATTTTCTTTAACAGTTGTTCACATGTTGCAAAGGGAATGAAGGCAGGAACAGAGAGACAGATTGGCAAATACAGTCTTACCAGATAAGCAAACACTATAGGGGAACGGATAATCCACCAATATCCCATGTTAATATTCTTCTCCCAGCACCTAAATATACACACAACACACACATTTACAATGCAGCTCATTGGGATTCTGCACAATAACTGTAAACATATTCATCCTCTGCAACACGAACAACCATCTGTTACTAAAAAGTCTTTAAAGTCCCTCATACTTACTCTTTGTTTTCATACAGAAACTTCACGGTGATCCATGGTATCACAAATATGAGGGGTGTACCTGAAAATAACACAGACATCTTAGATTATTAACAGGCTCTTGGTTGCTCATTTCGTCCAAAATAGACTCATTTGGAACACAAAGCTCAAGCTTATAGCTAAACAAGTTTTTTTTATTAAGATTTAAGCAGGAAAATACCAGTTTTATTATGATAAAATGAAAATTTCAAGGGAGAAAGCTCCTCGGATGAGAAGCGAAACGTCTTCAGCTACAGAATAGAAGTCCAGTTGTTTTTGTTTTTTAACTTTTTTTGAATTTACCATGGCCTGGATGACTGAGAATCTACACCAGCATAAGGCAAACATTTTTCCTTTTTTACCCATTAAACATTTCTAACAATCATGAACCTTGTCTCCTTTTCAGTATCAGGCTGCGATGACTCAAAAGTATCAGCTGGACGAAAACTTCAAATGACTGTTAGCTTTTTTAGCCGTTGTATGCCAAAAAATATTCTGTTAACTTGTTATTTACAAACATCAGCTTTAAAAAGTAATCTGAATCTTTTAGTATCTGAAATGATCTTATTATGAAAGCTGTTGTGATCTCTAGACAACCAATCTTAAACCATAACCTATTTATTCAGGGATCTTCAGTGTTTTTTGTGTTCTGTGGATAAATAAAAAAACAGCTGTAGTCTTAATTAATTATACTTTGTATCAGTACTTTGTTTAACTGGTCTGTTGCATTTTATCTGCTGTGCTTTTTAAAATGTAAATGAAATAAATCACAGAGAATTTTGATGAATACAGAATGAAAACATCTACTTTTAGTTTATTTTTTCTTTTTGTGCCATCTTATTCTCATTTACATCTTTTGAAAGGAATGGTTTGTAACTGATATGGTGAAATGTAGCTTGATATTCAATGATAGTGTCAAAGTTCTGCCTGAGTTTTAACATTGAGGAAACTTGTGGCTTCGTCTGAGAAGCCTTTGCTCTCAGAACTGCTGAAATATTTAGCATCTTCAGCTGAGCTCAGAGCTCAGCATCGTAACACAATTAACAGGAAAGTCTGAGTTTCGGTCACATCACTGGAAATAAACAGCATCAGTTTTGATCCTTAAATAAGAAACCTATACTTTAACTAGCAACTGTTTACATGATGTTTACATTAACGTGAAACCCTTTTATTGGAAGTGGAGTTTTTAATCTTGTCTGAATATATTTACATAGTAGAGGAGATGAGAACCAAAGAAGTCCCTGACATTACAAAGTCCCTCTACCCTTGAACTCGTACTGCACTATATCTTAACAGACGCTCTAAAAAAAGACGGATGAAGACAGCTACAGTTTCATTTAAACAAACATAAAAGCCAGTCCTGTAAAGTTTCACTGATGAATTTCACAGAGCTGGCTATCCGGAGCGACGTTTATTAAATATTAGAAGTACAGTATTAGTGGTATGGTAATGTAAGCAAGCTAAAAATATTAAAAGTGTAAAGAGTCAGTTGTAAGAACGTGTAGACAAAGAGGTGGTGAAGATAGGGATGGGGCAAAATTGTGTATTTATCAAAATATACAGTTGTGGCAAATTTAACACTAGAACTGAATTAAATATCTGACAAAAAAAAAAAAAAAAAGCTGTGAAGAGATTCATTAAAACAAACCAAAAAGTTTATATTCTATTATTTTGATGGGAAACGTTGAAAATTATCCACATATGTGATCATTTACTGCTTCTAATTCAACTTACACGTGAGCATCACATTATGAGATAAGGCTAGCAGTTGTCCAAAAACTCTTCAGCTCATAAAGAGGGGAAAGTAGAGAATGAGCTAAAAACTTTACAACCTGAAGAAAACAAGTCTACTTTCTGGGTTTTCAGCCCCGCTGGTAACCAGTAGAAGGAAAGACAGTTAAGCCAGCGTCTCAGCGGGTCGTGATTGTCGAGGACTAATTGCAAACTGCATTCACAAGATAGTTTCCAAAATGTCTCGAAACATTTCTGAGTATTTTCAATTTCCTCACAGGGCCTTGCTCTTGTGTGCTGGAATTCTGGACATCTTTTAGTTTTTCTCTCAAAATAATCAAGAAGTCGCTGCAGGTATCTTGAACCGATCTCAAACCCTTCACAATTTAATTCTCATGAATCAGAACATGCAAGAAATTTGACACAATTTTGTGAGAAAACCAAATCTTTGTCCATTCCAAGTTAAAATTTGCAGTTTTTGTGTTTCTAACTAGTCACCAGTTGTTGCAACCATGTTCTGTCCTTGTTGTCATTTCAGGGACTGTCATCAACACTAGATCCCTTCAGAGACTGGTAATCTTTCCATGCTTGTCTATGCAGTCGATGTGTATCTGCTTACATAACATAACATAACAGACCGACTTCCTGTTACTGATGTCCACCATCTGGCTCAACACCAGCTCTACAGAAAGCGTCCACATTGGTCTTTCAGAAATAAAGTTTAATTAATTTAAGGCCTAGCATTCTTTGAAGGAATACACATTGCCCTCTGCCTTTTATGTTAGAGTTTTAAACTGAGATCTGTCAGGAATTGTTGAGCTGTGAATGGACCCAAGGACTCGACGAGAGGGACGAAAAGATTTAATGATTAAAAATACAAAGAGCTGACATGGCAGCTGGCAGAATACACAAAGGAAACAAAAATACAAAAAAAATAATGGAATGACGTGGCAGCAAAATACCGAACACCAAGGAACAAAACCACAAGGCGCACCCAAGGACAAAGACAGGGAAACAAACCAGTATGACTGACTGAGGAGTGGGTGAAAAGCCAGGAGCATAAGTCTACTGGGGACGATGAGAGGACATGAGACAGATGAGACTAATGAGACACCAGTAACAGGTGAAGGTGAAAGAGCAGAGCCGAGGATGGAGCTGACCAAGAGAAACATAAACTGATGGCACAGAGAAACACCGGGGGGCAAAACTGAACACGAGATCACAGAAAACAACAGAGAAACACAGAAAACAAAGATTAGTAAACAACCAATACAAAAAAACACAGAGATCGTCAAATGTTGAGAAATGACAGAGGTATAGCTGTTTTTGTGTTTGCTAATGGAGCCTAGGCGTGAATTCAAACTGGAAGACCTGCCTCAGCCTCACCTGCATCATCCAATCGCTGCATCATCCACTTCCACTGCAGCCTATCAGCACTAGACCGCGCCTCCATCTTAACCAATCAGTGAGCAAGCCATCGTTTAAAAAGACTACCATCATGGCTTCATCTGTTCACCCGCCGAACTTCAACCCACCTCTACCGCTATTTTCCCAGCTCCTTCAATCTTCCTTCCTCTCTTCGACCTCCACCACCAGTGTCCAGCCCGGGGAAGACGCCTCTAATCCTCATCCTAAACTTCTCGTCCAAGCTTATCGCTATTCAGCACTCACGCCTTCTGCTGGGGTCCAAGCGCCAAAATCTTATGTCTCTCATGTCCAATAAAACTATTTAATTGCAGCTTTTCTCTGTGTGAGTCTCTCCAGGTTGAAATGTAAGTTAGCTGCCATCTTCATTCGAGTTGACTACAAAGATTAATCAGTTATAAAATGATTACTTTCTGGGAGTTTCATTAAAATTAGTCCACTGGTTCATCAGATATTTTTCTAACAGACTGACAAATGGACGCACACACAGAAGTACAACTTCCTGTAATAAGATCAGTTACGACGGTTTTTATAACAGTTTGAAATCTTACCCCAGCCAATGGCCAGGTACATGTAGAAGTACTTCTTCTCGCTGAAAACAGTGATGACCAGGAGGCTGTACAAGTAGATGCCTTCCACCAGCAGCCAGTAGTTGTTGGCCATCACGCTGTACTGCATCATCACCACGGCGCCGCGGCACCAATTCACAGCCTGACACACAGCAAGACATGCATGTAGGTGGAATTAAAGCATTAAATTCACAGAGCTGTACTTTATTTCTTTAATAGCAACGTAAATATGCCATTAGTGTTCCTGGACTTCATATGCATCAGAACTAGACACTATTTTCTTATGTCTTAGTTCAGTTTTACGGCTGAGTTAACATGATGCTTAAAACTTGAATAATAATTTTTAAAAAAACAGCACAGTGGACAAAATCTGATACACTGAAGATTAAATCCTCAAATGGTGTCGTTCTCTCTTTCCTATGAAAACTGTGCAGCTATGAAAAGATTCAATGAAATGTAGTAAAAATGTGAATTATGTCATAATGACCTGTCACATTTTCAATTGCACTTTTCCTTTTTTATTTTTTTTTAACTGGTTAAATTTAAAATTGATTGCTGGAAAAACAAGAAAAAGTCAAATTGTTCTGTTTTTTTTCAAGGAAATAAATTACTCAACTGCACAAAATTGCTCAAATTTCTTGATTAGAATAATAATAATAATAATAATAATAATAATAATAATAATAATAATAATAATAATAATAATAATAATAATAAAATACCAAAAAATAAGATAAAATAAAAAATTGAAGAAAAGATAAATATATTTTTTTTAATTTGCAACTTTTTGGACTGTGATGTAATCTGTTTAGACACAAAATCATAGTCTAATCAGATTTGTATTAAGTTATAGATTAATTGATGAGTTTTTAAACTTTGATAGTCTGTGTTTTCACCTGTAGAGGTTATATTGTTATATATTTGTTTTTTAAGTCATGAAACCAGCCATATCTGCATGTTTTTGTGCAAATCTGACTGGTCTGTGTTTGCAGTTTACCTTTATTAGCAACATTCAACACGGGTAAAAAGCTGTGGCTGTGGTTTGTTGAAACTCTTTAAAATTGTGCATCCTCCTATTTCAACATTTCAGTGAAATCCTAATAATCCATGCTGGTCTCCTACAGAGGCTGTAGTTACTAAACTTTTGTGAAACCCTTGGAAGGACTGAGGCAGGAGAAGCAAAGAAAAGAAAGGATGGCATTGAAACGAGCGGCTCGTGAATGTGCACGCGCTCTCACCGAGATGTTGACCCAGGCTTGTGTCTGAACATCGCCGCTGCTCTTCGGGTCCAGCGTGTGGGTGAGGAGGGCGTCTTTGACCAGAATGGAGACAGCTCTCAGGATGAAGGAAGCGAACAGATTCATGTGGATGTTGTTCCTCATGCAGTGGAGCTTTCTAATGCAGAAACATAAAAGAGAGAGATCATATTCTGTCCCTTTATTACTCCATCCTTCTCCCTTTTCTATTATTGTTGTCTGATTTTTTACTTCCTATTTTCTACATTTTTTTACACGTTTTTCCTGTGTGCTTCTTATTTCACTTCTTTTCTTTGGTATTTCCTCTTTTCTTCTTATCATTCTTCCCAAATAATTTATTTATTCCTGTATTTTTCATTTGCTTAAGCTTCAATCTAATATTTTTTCTCATGGTAATTTTTTTTCTCACATTTTGCTATTCTACTTTCTTTATCTAATTCTTCTTATTTTATCTACCTTCCAGTCTCTTATAAATTCATGTTTTCCCATCTTCCTCTTCATTCTTCTTCTGTGTATTTCTTCTTACGTACCTGAAGCTGATGAGAATCCCCAGAGCCAGCAGCAGGGCTCCCAGTGAAAGAGAGTAGCCCACTGTGTACACGATTCGAAGCTGCGTGAGGATGTGACCGTACTGCTGCTGCAAACACAACAGAGGCACGGAGGGAGTTACTTCCACGGACTCCATTCATCTTCAGCACACAAACTCACAAGTGAAATCATTTTGAGGGTAAAAGAATACAAGAAAAAAAGAGTGTGAACAGATGGAAAGACTATGTTAGAGTCTCAACCATCTGTCACTGTTAACAGCTTTAAATGGCAGAAGTTAATTCACTGAACACACAGTTTTACCCACAGACACTCTGGGCTGTTTTTACCAACCTCATCGGGGTCGTCCTCACATTCACTGGTGTTCTTTGGTCCCCATCTACCATCTTCGCTGCAGACTCTGTAGACCACGCCGTGCTGAACTGTTCATAACCACAGAACGGGAGATTTTATTTTTAGATTTTTAGATCTACATTTTTAGATTTTTTTTTATTAGGTCTTTGAAATAGAATTTTCACAAAACAACAAATTATTTTAACAACGTATATTTTGTTTGATCATTATTATTTTTATTTTTTCTGAACATACGTTAATTTAAAGTGGTAATGGAGCAAAAATAACTGAAGATTGTAGCTTACAGATTAAAAAATTATATTATTCTAGGCAACAAACGCACGCACACACACACACACACACACACACACACACGCACACACACAGACACACACACATGTTATGTCTCTCTATCTTTGCAGGGACTTTCCATTGACTTCCATTCATTTCTACACCCTAACTACAGCCTAACCCTGACCCTTACCCTAACCCTAACCATTACCAGTACATACCTAACTCTAAACCAAACCTAAACTCAATTCACACCTTAGTCCTAAACCGAACCCCTAACTCAAAAACATCCTTTCTCCTCGTGGGGACCAGGCTTTGGTCCCCACAAGGAGCAGTTGGTCCTCACAAGGTAGTATATGTTAGGAAAATTGTCCCCACAATGTATCAAATACATGGCCACACACACACACACACACACACACATACACACACAGAGTAAATAAACATAGTTCAGAAATGCTAAACATCAGATCTTTTCTTCACACAGGAAACAAAAAAAGACTCCCGCCAAGGTGCCAACAGGAAATAGTAGAAACAGCCTCGCTCGCAATTACTGAAAGTAGCCAAACCACAAACCACGTGTGAATAAAGATTCTGTGTAGAAAGAGCTGCGCTAATTTTCTCACGCTACCCTTTGCTGTAATTTAGTGCAGTTGTTATGCTTCAAAATACAGCTGTCGCTTTTTAGAAATTATTATTTTTTTGTCCTTTTTTGACAACAGTCATAATAGAAATCTCACACACAAAGGCTAGTCTATAGCTGCTTTGTCTAAGCATACAAAAGTTTTTATTTATTTATTTTGTGACAACATCAACACTAGTCAAACTTTAAAACCTCAGGATTTTTTTGCTAGGTTTGTTTCCTCTCCTTCTTTTCTGACACAGCAGACAGCAGCAAATAGGTTTGATCTTCAGGAGGAGATTTGGCCATTTCACATTTTAGTGTGACCACAACAATGTACAAGTGTTCGTTTTATCAAAAAAATAAATAAAATTGACAATTTTATCAGTTGTGACAAAATATCACATGTTCGCCTGAAAGACACGTGTCCATACTGTTGACTTGAGTTGGACTCCTGCGAGAAACAGGAGTCCAACTCAACTTCCTTTATCTTTGAAATAACGGCTTCATTATGTAATATGTGTTTTTTTTCCATGTTTTCAACTTTTTGTTATTTACATAAAGGGCCTGTTTAGAGACAGGATAGAAATCATGACTTGGTGTTGAATAAAAACAGAGACATTAAGAATTATTCTTCAGATATTGTGCTGTCTTTTGATGCTCAGTTTGCAAATATTCTGCAAGTTTTGCATCTGTTTTTATCGCTATTA
This sequence comes from Kryptolebias marmoratus, assembly GCF_001649575.2. Classification (NCBI taxonomy): domain Eukaryota; kingdom Metazoa; phylum Chordata; class Actinopteri; order Cyprinodontiformes; family Rivulidae; genus Kryptolebias; species Kryptolebias marmoratus. Next base: position 22,766,432 of record NC_051432.1, read on the forward strand.
GATGTTTGCTTGTGTAACATGAATATAAATGTTATTAAGTCTGTTAAAAAAAGACATGCTTTACTTTACCAGATCAATAGAATCATTTATATAATCTTTAAAAGCGATGCAGCGTGAAGTATTAACAAGCTTAGGTTTATTGTGGAGCTTGACTGATGTTTGGCCTTCACACCCTGAAACTCTAATACGTACGTTCATATCATTCTGAAGATTTTAGTTTTGTTCATTCGAGGAAATGGCAAGGACACAGGAGGAGCTGGGTATTCATCGCAAAGCATTTTCCGTTTTATTTACACCATCAAAGAAAGTGAATGAGTTTAAAAAACTCAGAAACACTTCATGTCCCATGTTGACATCACCCAGTCCAGAAGGGCTCTTACATAAAATACAAGCACACTACAGTATTTTCAACCTCTTGTCTCAAAAGTGGAGCTTGTCAGTGAGAAATTGCAGTTTCACAAGAAACCAGCTAAAACTGTTTCAGTAATTCATCAAAAGTCCACAAAACTAATATGATGTCTTAAAAATAGGCCTCTTAACCTTTAACTGCACGAGTATTTTGGTTCAATCATTGACTTAAAAATCCCTTCCATGACACAAACCACCTAAATACAGTAAAATACTAAATAATTTACTCATGAAAATCTACTCCAACCTTTTAACTCAGGAGTACTTTAGATATGTCTTCCACAGTAGTAGTCCTCAGGTTTACATTGAACCCCAACACCTCTGACATCAGGTTATATAAGTTAAAAACTATTATAGGCTGGCATTAATTGTATAAATCATCCGTATAGTTAAGGGCAGGTGTAAAGTACTTATGAGCAGTCATTATCTTACCTGCAGCAGACAGCAATCTTTTCGATTTAGAGAATCAGGAGGAATTCTGACAAGCTAACGGTGACTGAGCAAGAGAAAATACTGATAAAGGAAGTGAATCATAACAAACTAAGGAGCCATGAAAATACTAAATTTAGAGTTCAACCTGCAAAAAAAATTTAGGTTTCTTTCTGCTGAAAGTGTCATAGTTTGGTATTTTCTGTTTGTTGTGTTTGATTATTGTTTTGTTTCGGTTCAGTTTGCCTGTTTCATGCCCTGTTAATCTCCACCTCCCCAGTACTTTTCCTGTTAGGTCTGCCACGCCCATCTCCACCTGCTTGTAATTATTCTCTCTCACCTGTGTCCATTTTCCTCATTATCCTCTGTCTTTAAGTACCGGTCTTTCTCATTCACTACTCACTGGATCATTCCGTTTGTCTACCTGTGTCTTGCTCCTTGCCATGCCCTGTCTCTCGTTTTAGGATTTTGTCTTTGTTTGTTTTACTGCCACGTCAGTCCTTTTGTTTTGACTGTTTTCTTTAGTTAATAAATTAGTTTTTTCATTTTTATCAGCTTTGAGTCTGCGTTCTGGGTTCACCTCTGTCTCCATGCTTCTTGACAGAAAGACTGTTCTAACGATTAGCTTGATAACCAAATTAAAATTTCTCTGATTCTTCAAGCTGCGATAACCCTGATTGCTGTCTACTTAAATTCAACAATAAGACAAGAACTGCATGGTTGAAACCAGGTAATATTTTTCAGATGGAACATCAATGCAATAAGCCTAAAGACACTAAAACAAATCACAAAAGTGAGTAAAAATGAAGGGGAAAAAAAGTAAAATTTAAAAAAGTAATATTTAATCACTTAACAAGCTTGGGGCATTGGTGCTGTTTCACAAATCATAAGAACAAAATGTCAAGGACTGGGGTGAGCTCAAAATAATTTTGTTTATTAATGATCAAATCAGTCTTTCAGGATCAGAACAAAAAGAAATATTCCTCAAACAAACGGACCTGTAATTTACTAATGACGCAAAAGCAGTGTGTTTGTTGATGAGTGATGTAGTCACAACTTGATTATCTTTTACTTTTTGAAGATGAACTCTTAAGGTTGAATCATAACAGATTGTTCAGTTGCTCTATGTTGGTAAAGAAACTCCCCTATGATTGTCTGAAGACTTCACTTGTCAGCTTTATTGCATTCAGATGTGTGCATGCCTGTTTCATTTTCATTGTTCACGACTGAACAGAACACATAAGAGAAGCCATTAAAGCCTATTGAAAGCTGGATCACTGTGTCCTTGCCATTTGGGAAAGGTTTCTGCAATAACGTGCAAGAAAAGATGATGGTGTGCTCATTAAAAAAACTAAAAAAAAATGAAAGCTGCAAAAAGTTTTGACGCGCAGGAAACTGCATGAGTATTTTCAGTAGGAGTTTAAATTTCCTCCTGTAAATGAAGGTTAAATCGACTTGGCGGCTGTTAAATTGACACTTTTTTTTGACATTCAAAACGCATTTACACGGCGAAGAATCTTTTCTCTCAGCCATCCTCTCCTACTACTGGTGTGCAGCAGCTGAGCATTTTCTTCATAGCAAATGACAGCATGTCAGGCGCAAAAGTTAGGGCTTTCAGGGTTATCAGGCTGTAAATATTGGTGCAATGGGGACTAACGTGCATGTGCATCGGTTACCAAAGCAGTTGCCAAGATTCATTTAATGCTTTCCCTTCAAATTTTGCACTCTGAAACAGAAACTCCCATAAACGCATATGTTAAAAGGGCAGGTGCTGATACACCGTAACAGAAAACACCAACAAGTTGTTGATAGAGTTAGTTGATCCTGTTTTTTAAAAATGTAAACTCCTCTTTTTTGCAAAAATTGTCCCTCACACAGACCTGTTTTATACCATGGTAGGAACTCTGGACAGCTGACGTTGACAATGGTGCCTGGAGGTCCATCGGGCCAGCAGGCGTACAAATCAAAGGTTCTATTGCACACCAACCCTGTAACAGAGAGCACATCTGTAGTGATCTGTGTATTTCAGGCTTACCTTTTTGTACCTGAATGCATCTCGGTCAGACGTGAAGGACTCACCTACGGCAGGGGGTGTGGAGTTGATGGTGCTCAGGCAGTCTTTCTTGTAGTCGCTCCACTTCTCCTTCACTTGCTCCAGAGAGTTAGCAGAGGAGACCTGAAAGAAGAGCATCCTGAAGTTTCTTCTGACATTTTAACACTCCCACAGCATCTTTTTTTCTTCATCTGGGACCCCTCAGTTTCACTAACTGGTACTCAAGGAAGTGTAAATGAAGGAGGGGAGGATTAAAGCATCACTTTTACTCCCTGACAGGGTGTGTGAGGAAGAGTGAGGCACTGTACCTTTGTGCAGCTGAAGAGCATGAGCAAGGCCAGGAGGCAGCACACCTGGGACATCCCACTGATGCTGGGAGGATGGAGGTCAGTGGGGACCAGAACACGGAGGAATCCCAACACATGAGGCAGTCTCGGCCCTAAACCACCCGGCGGCCTACACACACAACATAAAGAGTGTATGAGCTACAGAAAAACAGATTACATCAAAAAATAAATAAATAAATAAATAAAGGGCTAGCACTTTTTGAAGGAATGCATATTTGCCACCACCTTTCATGTCAGAGTTTTAAACTGAGATCATCTTATAGTGGATAAATGACAGATTTACAGCTGTTTTGTTGAAACCATGAAAATGCTGTCTTGCACAATCACATGCATCACTGTTAGATCTTGTGAGATGTGATAAATCTTAGAGTATAAGTTGAGGATAACTGTGTGCTACTAGAACCATTAAATTTAGCACATTATCTGTAAATATGACTGAGTTATAACTGTTTTGAGAGGGCAAACGCCAGTTAGCCATGGTGACCATCTTGGATTGGGTTGACTTCAAAAGTTAATGAGTTCAAGATAAACATTTATTGATTGTTTTGTGAGTTTTACTAAAATTTCTCCAGTAGTTTAAGAGATATTTTGCTAACAGTCAGACAGTGTTGACTGTAAAAATGAATGCCTTTAATGGCTTGCAGTATGGGTTGCGAATGACACAAAGCTACTATCATACCAAATTTTGGCTTAAAATTTGTAAAACTGAATGAGTTTTAGTCATTTTTGTGATGGCTACTGCCAATTAACCATGGTAGCCATTTTGAAAAACTAATCATTTGGGGATGGAGATCTAGTGATTACTTTCTAAGACTTATTAAAATTTCTTCTGTGGAGAAAATTTGATAACAGACTAACAGAGTTGACACCAATAATTCATGGCAAAGTTTCTAAACCAGATGCGTGCTCAGTTAACACTTGGAGTATGTATTAGGGATAACTCTCAGCTACTACCACTCCAAATTTTAGCACAATATTTGTAAAATTGCCCGAGTTGTGACCATTTTTACGTTTACTAAAACTGCTAAGCTGTGGCAGCCATCTTAAATCAGGTTGACTCCAAAAGTTAATAAGATGTAGATGTACAGGCAGTGATTATTTTATTAAAATTTGTCCAGTGGGTACGGACAAATGAACACACAAACACGGGCAAATCCATAATGGCCCTTTTGCCTTTAAGGGAGGACAATACGAATTTCCCAGTTTCCAGATCAAAGACATGTCTTTCTACTGTATGTCATTCAAAAAGAAAAACAGCCAAAAGACATCTATTTATTTGTGAGATAACAGCTTTATTGATTTCCGTTCTCATAGGTGAACACAATAAAACACGAAGCATTTCTATGAGCAAACACAGAAGTGCAAAGAGAGAAGCGTCTTCTTTCAGTTCTACAGTAATCATTTGAAAGGTGTATCAGGAGATGGGGAAGTTTTCAGACTCAGCATGTTCCTCTTCCCTCTTATACAATAACACACCTTACACAAAAGCAATTTATAGCCATCAGAGTCTGTATGCAAGTGTTTGAGATAATGTGGAGAGGAAGAGGAGGATTACGGATGAAGCCATTGAAGAATTACAGTCAGTAAAAAGTAAGCACAGCGTCTTTGAGGTGATAATGTGCTTGAAGTCAGAGTTTCTGAATCCTTCATCAGACCATAACCAACATGTTACACTTTATCAGTTTTTATTTAACGAGAACTAAATCAAGACATAAAAACAGCAAATAAAAAACCCTAATCAAAGGCGCCGACTAACTGTTATCATCAGTGTGAGTTCCTCCTTAAAATAGAAGTTTTTTCTGTTTGCTTCTTCAGAGCATTCAGGTGTGTGTTAACATTATGCCAAGGCGGGAAGACATCAGCAATGACCTTCGAGAAGCAACTGTTGCTTCTCAACAATCCGGAAAGGGTTAAAGGTTACTTCCACGCCGTTTGGAGTCCATCCCTGTGGCACCAGCTGACCCTCTCCACCCACGCAGTAGGAGAACAAAACGAAATCTGAAACGTTTCTGCAAAAAACACCTTGACCATGGAAACATTTTTGGCTAAAACGTTTCAAATTCCATTCTGTTCCAGTCGTTTTGCTTCTGACGCAGAAGTCCTGTGTGTCCTGAGCGCCGCTGAATCACAAAAAGCTCTTCGCAGAAATCTCAGTAAAACAACAATACCCATCGCGTTGTAAAGATTAGTAAAAGAACCAACAGCAATAAAACAAAGTGATGTTTCTTTTTACCCTGCACTTGTCTTTTATTTTGTGGTGTTACAGTAAAAATCTTATTTTTTATGACCTAATGCAGATCTTATTGCCTGAGTAGGAAAACCAACCAGACAGACAGATTACACAAAGGGATTAAATTGGTTTGAAGTACTATAATAATAATAACAATCTGATTATCGCAGTCCTTTAAAGGTAGCGAAACTTAAAGAATGACTACAAATGGCATACAAGGCTTTTCTAACTAAATTATGTTAGTCCTGTTACAGAAGGCCTGCAAACAACAATACAGTTTTAAATGTGTACATGTACAGGATAATCCATGGCTGGATTAATATGGCACGTTTTTAGAACTGTACCTTTTAGCGAGGGAACAAGTGAGCTTAGACAGATTTCGAGAAATGAGCTCCGAAACGCAACAGTTTTATGGGACTGGCATTGTTGCTTTTGCTCTTTTCATAGATTTGCTGACAATATAAAAATTATAATCTGTTTTTATCCTTTAAGCCACTGCATTCGAGAAAATGACTCTCCCCCTTATTGCTCGTGTACTCTCCAGACATCAGCTATTTCTAAGTAAAAATATATAAACGTACCCCACTCTATATGAACACAGTGTATTAGACATTGCCCTTTTTGTATTCATTCTTTTTGTCATCTAATGAACTGAAAAAAAGATTAAACAAAGATGCAAATTTTGTCATTTTCACAAGCAGAATATTGGTACTGTCATTTCATAACACAGATTGTGTTTTCTGTTGAGTTGTTCTGTAAAATGGGATCTTTACGCTCTCCTTTTTCAGCTCTCAGCAGGTTATAGCACCACTTCAGGGCAAACGAGCACAGTTTAAAAATAATTGCAATGATTTTAATAGCGTTGAAAACAGATATGAGGCCACCCTTGAGAAACAGGGCATGCAAAAACTGCTATTTATAAAGTCAAAACATGCATAAGTTATTTAAATGCATGCATATTTAAAATAATTTCACCTGGAATTGTGAAGTGGGAGTAAAATAAAGCTGACAAAATTTGACTTTAAAAACAAAAAAAATCATGTACATTTTTTAGTTTGACATTAGATTTGTTCTCATTTTCTTTTTTACCATCAGGTTTTTATCCTTTTTTACACTGAGGTTTCTGTAAATAACTAAGTAAAAGTGACGACTGTATGTAAAAAAAAGGCTGCTGTTGGCAGACACTGCTAATGCAACTTCAATAAGTAAGTTGATATTTAGAAAAGGTTCTGGTTTTCTGCTACTTCAGGTAATAATGTCCTTATGTGCCATTTCAAGGACAGCTTTTCTTTCTTTTTTTTTTCTTGAGCCACTATGGCCCTGTTTATGTGCTGTTGTGCCTGGGGTTTGTAATCCAATCACTGCTATTTTAAAACCTCAGGGTCTGAATTAAACCTGGTGACAGACAGAACAGCAGTGCAGGAAGGCTTTTACTAATGTTACTGCGTGTGATAAGCAGCTGTCACAACCTCGCTCAGTGGTTATGATAAAAAAAAGGAAATGATGCGGAATAGCGTGGAAAATGTTTAATTTTAAAGTAAAATAATTCCTAAATAAACTAAAAACCGTGCGGTGTGATAAATCAGTAGGTTGTGTCGATGTGATGAGTGAACATGGTGAATGCAAATCTTGTGTCAACGCAAACCAAACGCAACTCAGGAAGCTCAACACAATCTCATCCTGGAGAAGAACAGAGAGCAACTGCACAACATGTTGGAGCTTTAATGATGTGGAGCTTCAAATTCAGGTGATCCTGATCAGTTTGACTGAATCATTCCTTCAACAGCTCAAACATGAGCACCATCAGCAACACACACAGCCAGCGACGACCATCACACACTTCTATAAAAAATATGTTCAGTTCATTGGTAGCTTTTGAAAGATTTGCTAATTCACTAAATTCTGTTCCCATGTTCAACTTTTTGCATAAAAGACTGATTTTTTTTTTTTTTTTTAACCAAGCAGGAAAGTTGGGGCTATACATTTACTCCTTATCTGAACATTTCTTAGACACACATGCGTAGATTTTTGAGTAAACGTGGAGTTTCCTCCAGCGCACAAGTGACTCTGGGCTGCTCGCGTCTGTTTTCCTTTGAACAGAATACTGAGCAGAGGACGGCAGGCAGAGGACAGCGCATAATTGTTTCAAACTGATAGTCTTATCGACCACACAGGCAGGTTTTACATTATGCACACACGCAAACACACACAAACTCACATCTAAATGCTGTGGAATGAGAATATCTGACTACATTTCCCACCCCATACAGCCCATTTAATTTCCTGCTGCATTGTAGCATATGTAGAAAGCCAGAATTTACATCTAGAAACTATTTTAGCCTCTTCTTGCTGCTTTGGAGTAAACTTTTAAGACCCAGCTGAAAAAGCACCTCGACCCTGGAAGATTTGGTAACCTTTCTTTAAAAAAAAAAAAAAAAGTCTCTAAACATACACATGGTTTCTCTCAAAACTGATGCTTCAATAGTGTATTCAGATTTGGAGCTTTTCAGTTTATTGTCTGAATAATGGCTTTAAAATCTGCTTGAATCTTGTAATCTGGTGGCACGTTAATCTGCGGTGAAGTCTTTCTGCTTTTTCATTTTATACTTTTACGCCAAGTGACCTTATTGTGACCTCTTCTGCTCGCAGTCTTCTTCTAAACATCTCAGATTAATCTATGTTACATCACAGCTCCGTGGAGAACAAAAAAGGCTCTGCATTCATATACAAAAGTCACACGACGTGCACATCATTGTGTGTGTCTGTTTGCATGTGTTATAAAAAAGCAAGTCAAAGCAAAAGATGGAAAGTGAGAAAATATCTACGCAACCGCTGAGCTGTTTGTCCACAATTGGCATGCGTGACTCATATGTTTTCCTTTGAAATATTGCTGAACACTCAGCTGTTCATATGTAAAATAAAACAGATGACCAATGATCACACACACTCTGTGAGCAAAGGAGTGTGTGTGCATCTGTGGCCACTACCGCACTCCCACTGCCTGAGGGATATTTGCGTTAACAAACTGAGTTAAACCTTCATTTGCATTCTGCTTTTGTTTCTCCCTTTCAAACACACACACTCTACTTTCTCCTTAGAGGGAAAAGAGGTGACAGATAATAAGATAATAAAATAATAAGATAATCCAGGCTGGTGTGATGTCATGTGGTGATGCGTTGCTTATTTTAGGTCTCATTTTACAGCATGTGCTTCCAGCAAAGGTCAACTTAACCTGAACTTTTGCCCTACTTGATTTTGAGACACTAAAACATTAAAATGACTCGTTTAACCTGTCGGATGTGCTACCGATACTCGGTGCAATCAGTTTAAGGCCCTGTTTACATGAAAACGATCTCTGGAAATTTTTATGTTTTTTCTGTTTATTGTGGCGAATCAACAAGAAAAAAATAAATTCCCATGGGTATGCCTGTGCTCATTGACTTGGCTGTAGTTTTTGTGCCAAGCAGGGTTGCCAGATAAGAAATGACGAACTATCATAGTATTGCTTTAAAATGATTGTATTTTGACCCAAACTATCATATTTGCTGAGTGAGGTGAGTTTTGTTTTGGAGGGGGAGGTTGCGTAGTTGTGATTGGTGAACATGTGCACAGAAAAGGAGGGGGCTTGACCGTGAACTTATCTTAATTATTGTAAATATGGCAACACTGATGCCAGGCTTCCAGTGGAGCATGTCAAGAGTTACATCCAAAATGGTGAATACACAGACGTTTGTTTGGACTGACAGTGAGGCTGAGTTGCTGCTACATGTTGAAAAGGATGAGCGGCACAAACACAACTCTGCTGTCTGCCATTGTTACTGTTGCTGATCTGCTTGTGCATGTGCAGAACAGCTACTGACTGCGCATGTGCAACTTCACACCAATGCGGGGGGTTCCCCCGAAAATCTCCACTCAGAGACCTGGGTTCAAAAAGCTTCGATCTCGGAGGAAACGAGCGCTGTTGTCACAAACAACCGAACCGCGGCAGAAAATCTACAACTTCATTCTAAGACAGTGTCGCGCAAATGACCCCAAAGAGAGACTGCGAGTGTTTTCCACGTTTTACCTAAACAGCAAAGCTCTTTATCACATTGTTTAAAATAATGTTGATGACTGAAAAATGACCACTGGGCACATTTTCATCAAAGTGCCCAACTGCATGGATACCTGAGGGGGAAAAAAGACTCAAAACAGGCAGAGACACCAAGGGAGGCTGAGTGAGCACAGCAGCAGATCATTTGGAGGTTTATGAAAAAAAAAATTAACTTTTATGACCTCAGATGATCAAATGTCCAATAATGAAGATGATGCAAAAGACATTTTCCCTGATATCATTAACGTCACACGGAGTATTCGTGGGTGGGGCATAGTGTTACTGAATAAATGCATTAGCCACATTGAGAACTTCCTCATTATGTTGTTTAAATCAATAAGCCTTCCCGAGGTGACGAGGAGAAGGTAATTAGGCAGAGTGTGGAGAGTATGTAGGAGGTAACAGAGACAAGAGAGCAGTGGCTGTAATGGAACTAAGCTGAGCTGTAATTATGTTGTTTCTGCTTTGGTGAGCTGCTTTGCCCCATATGGTGACTGACACTAAACAGGCTAAAACTCTAATGGAGTCTCTCTGTGCAAGTTTCATTCTTTCTGCACTTAAATTTCTGTCTGACATTATCATTTCATTTTTACAAATGATTTGTGTTTTTGTGTTAGTTTACCTAAATTAACTGAATGCCTTCCTTGACTTTGCAAACAGGTTTTTTAACGTCTTGTGCTCATAAAGCTACAGAATCCCCTTAACATTTATAAAATTTAGATCCTTAATACGCACATAAGAAAACATATGATTATTTGTCTGTGTAATCTAAGATCTACAACAATGGAAGTGAGAATCTTCAGTAGGAACAGCATAAAGTTTCAAAACTACTTATTTAAAAAAAAAAAAGTTTTATATATTTTCACCAGCTGCATTTCTTAATTAACTCTATGGCTTCTGTATTACTGTAACTTTGCTTTAAAAATTGCAATAATAAATATTTAAAAATGTGCTGCAAGAAGGTCAAATGTGTGGGTTAGTTGGCACTGCTTGAACTGCTTCTGTGGTGGTCTGCATGAAAGCAAACATTTGTGTGGATGGTGAGAAGAGGTCTTGGTTACAGCTGGCAAAAATCGTACAATTTATTCCTAAACTGCTTTTTAAAATTCTATATAGCCCACAGTTGTGTAATGTCGCAGAAGAATGGCTCATCAAAAATGGAATTAAACCAAAGTTTTCAGCAAGTCCTACACTATTCCTGTCAGGATTCGTAAATATTCTAAGATGAGCAGCTCGGCGTCAGACAGACACGGGAGACCAAGATAATAGGAAGTGAGTTTATTTTACAGTGAATCGGGAGCAGGAATAATTACAGGAACCAGGAACCTGGAAGCAGAGGACGTGGTAAGCATTTCCTTGGTGAGGAAGGCAGGTAAGTATTATATCCACAGGTGGGAGGCCTTACTGTGCGAAGGATGATCCACGGCACGGAGGTGAGTNAAGGTAAGTATTTCCCAGTAGCAGGTTAGCAGATTCTCCAGGAGGCAGTAGGTAAGTATCCCTCTCAAGGCAGGCAGACAGGCACAGGCAAACAGATAGGTAGTTTATCTCCGAGGCAGGTTTCCACAACAGACCAGACTGGATCCACGCAGGTCAGGTTGTCCTAGGTAGGTAAAAGCACAAAAAATACAAAAAGCTCAGAAAAGGGTTCACTAGGAAACTCGTAAATCACAAGAGGCTTAACACTTTACCACAGAGGCAAAACAATGCTCCAGCGCTGGTCTGGTTCCCACCACAGCCTTAAGTACCAGCTGCCTTCTGATGAGCCTGATCTGCCACAGGTGTAGAGGGAGTGACGAGGAGCTGCCAATCAGCCGTCGAGACGGCCCACCAGGAAGTACCAAAAATACTAAACCTCCAGAATCACCACAATTCCTTTCCTATTTATTCATTTTGTGTCCTCAGGGGTGTATTCCTGAGCATCTTGTTTCCTGTCTGCTTCGGCTCATGAGGGAAGTCAGTGGAGTGGGAAACACACACACATGGTCTGACAGGGACAAGCTTTGATCTCTCATGGCTTCAGTGTTCATTTAAACTTGCACTCCATTGCTTTTGCATAAAACAGTCGCTTAAGTTTTCATGATTTCCTCAAGCAAACAGCATCCATGCTGCTACGCGTAACTATGTTTGAGAGACAGAGCAACTCCTGACGTACTCATTTCATCAGAATAGTATATTTTTAGCAGCAAACAGGACATGCAGTTGGCATAGTGACACAGATGTTATTTGGTTCATAGAGTAGCATCAACAACTGTCTTACACAAAATTTGAGGTAGTGAAATTTATTATATAACGGTCACTCAAATTGCTAAGTATTTTTAGTTGGAGTTGTTTCCGAAGTTGGAAATTGGCTTTTAAATGAACCCTGTTCTGAGTAGAGGTTAGCTTCACTCCCTCGTGAGAATGTTTTGGTATTTCTCCAGATTGCGAATGTTCTGAATGTTGTCTACTGTATGTGAGGTAAGGACCGCTCAAAACTACTCCACATAATCCTGCCCTGGTTACTGATAGAAGAGCCCAAATGCAGGAACACTGGAAGCAGTTTCAGGATGAAGACAAAGTACTTTAATAATGGAACTAGGGTCCAACAGGCAACAGGATCAGGTAATAGATGGCAAAATAAAAACAGGGGATGAGGAAACCAGGGAGTGTATGTGTCGGGAAAGTTAAAAGATGAGTGGATGCAGAGATTACAAGCTGGAAAACAAGAGTACTAAAAACAACTGCAGTAAAGACTAGTAGACGAACTACAAGAACACAACTCAGCTGACTAACAGTAGTATGTCACTGGGCTGCAACCAGGGGTGGAAATTAGGGTGAATTTGATCAACACACACGCCACTGTGGTGGGTTGACAATTTGAACAGAAAAGGTGTTATTTGTCCTCTTGACATATAGGGGGCAGCAATGTGCTCGAGTTGCTGCTGTTACGTCGAGCCGCGTTCCCCCATCAGATACGGTTCCCCCTGCGTCTCCGTAAATAATGACTTATCTGTTAACAGAATTGTTTAAAGGGGCAAATATTTCTCATTAAAAAAACATCATTCTTTTAAAAATAAAATGTGCTAATAATACAGAGGAATAAACACAGTTAAGGACTTTTTGGTAAATTATTTTTGTCCCATGTTTTAGAAGGGGAACCGATTATTTCAGACGGCTGAAATGTTTGGTGGGCAATGAAATAATGTGCAATTTCTAGAATACAATTTTCCAAGCCGTGCACACAAAAATAAGCTATAGTTTTCAAAAATTGGCCACAGAAACACTCAACCACACAGCTCACTGACCGCTCACTCACAAACACTCAAAATTCAGTGATACTGCAATTAAAAATGTATGTATTTCTCACAATACAGAGTCAAGTTTGAATCACCAACTAGTCTCCAAACAGTCTCGGTGCAGAGATATACAACCTTAACCCAAGGCCACCCAAACCTACAAGACGCAAGAAAACTAAACTTCAAATCAACACAAAACCAAAAAAACAAGACTGAAAGTCAAACTGTGACAAACCTTCCAAAAGTTTTCATATGCTGCTACATAAAGCCCATAGATTTTTGTATTTTAGTACTTGAGAACTCTATTATTCATAGTAAATTTATTTCAAGCTGTTCATTGTTTCTAAATTCAAATTTTTGGAAAACGAAATAAAGGAAGCTTTCTCTTTTTTTGTTTCACATATTAAAATAGTTGCAATAGTTTGGCCTTCAGCACCACTATGTTCAAATCATCACCACTTCCTCCGAGGAGACATCTGGGTTGGAAAGGAGTTTTGGTATCACTGGCAGATGGTTCGAGCAGCTCAGAGCTGATTGCTTCATTCAGAGTATATTTCTGTCAAATACAATGAAATAGTGGCAGGTCAGCAGAAAAGGCAAGTGTCCAGTGGTGGCTTTGGATGGATGTAGCAGCATCCAGATGAGGTCGTAAAAGTTATGTGTGAACTAAGGAAAAAGGCAGAGTTGGAGAGAGGAAGGCACACATGGGAAGATGGCTCGGCCAGCACATACCATTCTCAGTGTCCCGTGGAGAATGCCCAGAGCAAGACCTTAAATCCTCAGCCATGCTCTCTGGACTCCATAAATCTACTACCACCCATTTCCTGCTCTCTATACGTTCTACTTCAGTCTCGTGTCGATGCCCAACACTCACTTTTCTGCACTTAATTTATTTCAGGTGAAAGATTATATGCTTGAGTTTGGTTAAAAGAACATAAAGGCAAATGACACAAGAACGGTTGCGTGCTTTTAATAGCATGAATGAATGAGTGAATTAAATTGACTAGCCAGGTCATAACTCGGTGGCCCCTGAGGGTACGAACCCCGCTTTGATTACTGATGGAAAACTTTTGGAATGGAACATTTATTGAAATCAATATTGCATTAAAGGTTTGGTGGAAAAAGAACAGAGTATGTGCATAAAAAAGCTCATTCATTCAAAATTGCACTTAAATACAACACTTAAGATCGGCTTTATTGTGTGGGTGCATTAGGATTAATAAGGGAGAGCATCATTATGATACTTATATACTTTTACTCTAGGATGTCAAGGACAGTTCCTCACCCTTTGTTAATGTTGTCTATTTTCTCTAAATCAGCTTTATAGTTTAAGAAATGATAAATGTAAATTTTGAAAAAGGTTTTCAAAAAGGTTTGTTGACTTACTTTAAAAAGGTAAGCAAACAAATAAATACAAAGATGCAGCTTCTTTTTTTATCAAACATTATGGGGTGTAGACATGTAAGTTTGGGTTAAAATTAGGCAAAAAAAATTGGCTTAAAGTGCAGCTGTTCAGCTTTATTCAGACATTTTTCCACAGTTTCTCATGTGTTTAAATGTGATCATAACGAAACCCTGTTTTACTCAATTTCTTAACTTTCTTCTGCTACTTTTTCAGCAACTACTTATTTAGGTCTAAAAATGTTCAGTTAATTCAGGAGCTACGTGTGTTGTGACATCAGGTATTTGTAAGTTTTATAATTTTGAGAATATTTAACATAGCCTACATTTTTGAGGGGGTTATTAAAATGAACGAGGATTTTATTATTTTAGCTATTTTTACCTTGCAAACTTTTTAGTTTTCAATAAAATTTGTGTCAACACAAGGTTTTAATTTATGATTAATCCACGTTATGTAATTCCCAAATGTATCAGCACTGAGAGACAAAAAAAACCAAGAGGTTAGACTGCACAGCTACTCTGAGGGCCTGAATCTGAGTTGTCTGAGTTGTGTTTGCTTGTTGGATTTGTTTGGTCTTTTTCGGTATTGGATTGCTCAGAGCAAACAAGCAACAGGCATTCACAAGCCTCAGTAAGACACAAGAAAATAAAACAATGTGCTCAGAAAAAACTCTGGATGCAAAGCAGAATGAGACGTAATCATTATTCTGGTGAAAGAAAACACATCACTGTACCACAGTTTTTAAGTTACCCAACTTTAGCAGCTGATACAATAATCAAACTAAAGATAAAAATAAAATAGAGTACCTGTAATCCAACATGGCCCAAACAACCCCATCCTTGTAAAATGGAAATGTCACAAGTTTGCGTGTTAGTGTGTATTATCTCCAAACTAAGCTCCGGATCTGCTTGTCGTGTATTTGCAGATGCCGCATCGGCCGACACACATTGTCATTTCTGTGACAGCAGAAAATATGGGGAGCATAAAGCACAGCCCACCACAGGAAAAATCTAAACACAAAACATCCAAAAGACCCGACCTAAAAGACATAAACTCATCACTTGCTTAATGAGGCTGAGAAGCTGATATGAAACAACCATGAAACACTGACAACACTGGTCCAAACTTGTATCTTTCTAAATGGTCCTGCTGTGATCAGAATGCCTGCATTAAAACTCGCCTGTGTGTGCTTTTGCAAGGAGTAGATAAAGACAATGTTGGTACCACCATTGAGATTGCAGAGCATGAAAACCCACAGAAGATGATGGGTGGAGGCAAACACACAACAGTTTGTCCTCTCTGAGCGGCACACACACACACACACACACAGAGAGCAGCGCAGAGTAATTTGGACGAGTAAACAACTAAAGCAATATAAACCTGAAAGGAAAAGTCCTGTTTGATTCTCATTCAGTTTTATAACAGTGTCTAACATGCAAATGAGTGATGCATTTATTATTTCTTTTGTGCGTGTGATATTTGAGCTCTTGGAATCTTAAAGCACGTTTAAAAAATTAGCTGCAAGTAAGATCAGTCATCAAATGCAACAAGTGGCCTCCAGTCAGACCCCGAGACAAATAGATAACACGCAGTAATCAGTGTAAATTAGCTGATGTTTTTATGAAGACACAGTGTTGATAAAATAAAGTCATTATCTTCACTGGCTGAAAAAGCCCAGAGGCTTTTAAATGGGGGAAAAAAAGCTGTTTTTTAGCATTCAGAGCAGAGCTGCTGCAGCCTCAGTGGAACAGCAGCTGTGTGATTCCACTCAGAGCTTCACAACCTTCCCTGCTTTAGTAACCCTGGTTGCTGTTACTGTGCAGATTTGGTTAAATACTTTCAAATTCTTTCATAGCGCTCATTCTGAAACAATCTGATCCTAGAAACAAACGTCTTTCAGGTTGATTTGTTGTAACCATGACAGCGGTGAATCACAGGTTCATATTGTTCACAGGATTTTTTAATTTTTTTTAACAAAAGTCACAGAAGTCATTGTTAGCAGTCTTTGTCACTTAAAACAAATGCACATCCTTTATGAGAGGATTTGCTGCAGCAACAGATTTTCTACTTTGGAGCAAAGCCTCAGATTAACACTGACAAAACAAAAGAAAAACGGCCACATAATTTCAACTTAATCCAATCTGATGGACATGAGGTCCTGAACTAACATCCCTGCTGTGCTTCCTCCTCGGGGATCTTCACTCTGCTGGCTGACTGTCAACCTTCTACTCATCTGTGATGTTCCATAGAAAAACACTCAAACTGCTCTGAAGCTTGACTGAATTGTCTTTAAACTGTTCTTGAACGACCCCATGACGAAGAATAGCTGCCAAAACGCTTAAATATGATGCTTTATATTTTATATATTGGTTTGTATCAGTAAAACAAAAGGCCTTTAAACCAACAGATAAGGTTTGTTTGGGCAGTTTTTCTGAATGCAATACAACATCCTGTAAAACAGAACGGATTGCATTTTTTACAATCAGTGCACTTTTAATTATTTTCTTTTCATTTCCTCTTTTATAGCAGGTTTCCTTTCACTCAGTTGAGGCAAAGGTGGTTGAATTTATATTATAAACATTTTGTTATTTTTATGTGTTGCTGTTACAGCATCCATCCATCCATTTCTTTACCCATGAGAGGCAGAGGACACCCTGGACAGGTTTGAAGTCCATCACAGGCACACATAGAGACAAACGAGACAAACAACCATTCAAGCTCACATTCACACCTAGGGACAACTTAGAGTGACCACGTCGGCACACTGTTCCAGCTGCTGTTGCATGTGCAAACAAATTTCACAGCAAATAATTTTAAACATGAGTAAAAAAACACAAAAAGGTCTGCAGTTTCCCTTGCTGACTAATCACACCAATTTGAATGAATTTTTTTAAAGTATTTCAGTTTTACATATTTTATTTTCATATAAGTTTGCATTATTGTGTCATAATGAAAGGTAATAATAATATTTCAATATATGTTTTACTTCTGATTTTTTACTCAATTTTGCCATAATAACTAAAGATTTTAAGCATTAACCATATAAAATATGTTGTTTTGAAACTCTTGCAGGAAGTAATTTCCACAGAAATAGATCTGTAAGTTTTGTATCTTAAACTGTGCACAAAGCACAATATCAGAAGAATGCAAATCCATGATCTTTTTGATAGATTTATAAAGCTGGGAGTACTCACAGGCGGCTTTTATAAATGATTATCATTTCTACATTTGTATGCAAAGTGCACAGTCTTGTTATCTCTCACTTCCAACTCCCCTAATTAATAACTTGCACATGAAACATTAATTGAAGTCCTAATAGCAGCATAAAAAGAAAGTACTGCAATTTTACTGACCGTAAAACTGAGGCAGAAAAATAGAAGCTTGGTTTTATTTGTTGGTCTCAGTTTTGGATTCATGAAGAGAACAAAACTGTTCACAGAAAAAAGTAACAGAAGCAATAAACTCTGAGAGTTCAGATGCAAAAACAAAGAAAAAAGGGGGAAAACTCTGATTACAAACAATCTATTTAATCGAAAGAGTGTTTTTAATGTAGGATAATCCAGTTCTTTCACAGATGAAGAAGGACAGTTTATGGAAGCCTAAAGCACCAAATTAGTCAACGATCAAGAAAAAAAATCAAGTCTATAAATACTTGTTCTCTTCCTGAATGGAATTTAGTGAGGTCTTCCAACAGAGCAGCCATCTTTAGAATTATGCAGCTGCAGTTCATATTTATACACAGCTCTCACAATAAAATAAGAAAAAAAATCATATTTTTTGATACATTTCTTTCGGTTTCCAGTCAACCATCAGGCTAAAACTCTACATGTGTGCGAATTGTTCAAACAATCTGTCAGGTGCCTCTTTTTTCACACATTTGTGTGCAAAGACAGCTTTACTCACAGCATCTGTGCACATGGACTCAAATGCGGTTGCATTGGTAAAATTCCATTTTAGTGATGAATGAATGTTTTTATTGTTTGTGAACAAAAACAAGTTATTGATAAATATTGCTCCTCATGTCATGGCTAAAAAATGCAATTAGCTTTGGTCTAATCTGTTGCAGTTTAATGTGAGAACTTTAAAAAGGTAAAATACTTCAGAGATTCTTTCTCTAGCTAACCGAGGCGCAATTAAAGTAAGAAAATGATTGAAGTAAACATTGGAGAAACAAAAAAAACAGCCATTTTTCTCTGTATTTCTATTTCTATTTCAGATTTATTAGGGAAACCTAATTGGATAAGTCAGCTGAAGCTAAATAGGCTCATATTTGCCGGAGGCAAAAAGAGATATATAGCCTAATCTGTCTGTGTGTTTTTGTGACACAGAACAGCGTCGAGTTTGTTTGGTTGCGGTCATTCTCCCGTTAAACCGCATTACAGATAATTACATTTGTTGAGTTGTTTCTAAAGAAGCCTGTGGGAGAAAAAATAAAACAAACCATTAAAAACTCAGCTTCTGTTAAAATTGAGATACTAATTTAAACACTGAATGGGTTCACTAAAAAGACTTTCAGTTTGTGAGTAAAAATAACTCACATCTCTGAAATCATAGGCTGGAAACAATTCCCGCCGGACAAAGCACTGCAAAGATTGAGAACCTATTTAAAATGGAAACCCAAACCTAAACGTTAATGGAAAGAAGGAGTTGAAGGAGTAGTTCCCTGAACCACACACTTAGAGAAATACTTTAAATTAGCTAAATCTGTTTTACAGCAGATTACAGTGTGTCAGATCAGTGTGTGACGAGACTCCTACTGGAAACACGGGTCATAAGTAAACAGGTGAGGGGCTTAAAGTGGAGCTGGGGAGAGGGGATGTGTGTGTGTGTGTGTGTGTGTGGTGGTGGTGGTGGGGTCAGGGTTTTTGGCACGACTAAAAGCTGTGAACCGGTTGGGCACTGACCCTAATTTAAGACAGTTATTGAAGCGAAAGGTGACTTTTATCTGTGACTCAGGAAACCTGGTGCTGGGTGCAAGGTTCAGCAGCCTCTCAGCTCCATTTTCTTCTGCTAAAACTGAGTCTGAAGAACAATTCGTGCAACAGACTGAGTCACCTGAAGATACTCAGGCCCAGATTCACTGCTGCAGACCGATCTGCTCCAGGTGAACTAACATTCTGCCCTTCACCAAGTTCACAAATCAAATAGTACTAATTCATCAAGTTCAGCAGGTGTGAGCAATCTGCACTCGTTTTGAACTGGAGCGCAGCAGAACGCAGGTGTCCTCACTGCACCCTACAGCTGTCTGCCATAAACACAGCAGGCACAAAGTGACAGAAAGTCAGCTTCAGCTCTTACTGTAACATTTGAAAACCAGAGAAACTCCTTCAGCTGACTGGATCAGAGACAAATCAGGTTCACAATGGCATTTTTTAAATCAATAAGTGACGTTCTGGGTTTCACTGATCCTCATTGCCTCCTCTTAATTTAACTTAATACATTTTTAAAAGAATCTTTCAGGACTACATGGTGCGCGCTGTGCCCTCTTGAACTCGGACGCTTTTTGCCCCTGGCAGTTATTTCCATAAATATGGGAGGGTTTACCTTAACATGCTTTCATAAAACCTTGTTTAAACGTAGGCAAACTGCACCAGCACACCAAGATGGTGGCGTAAAGCTCACTTTGTGAGGGTTTGTGAATTTGATGGAATATTCAAAATTACACCAGCAAAAACCATGCAAACCGTAAATCTGAGCCTCCAAATCTGAGCTGACGAAAATGTACAAAAACAGATCTGTATTATTGGCTGCAGAGAACATAAAGGTCTATTATATCTAATCTATTATTAGCTGCTTTTAATTTTTTTTTTTTTGATTATGATCATAATAATTTGAATTTAGTCTGTACCTAATATGGATTGACAGAGCTGCAAATATTATGTTTCCAGAGTTGGGTGATTATTAGTGGTTTTTAGGTTTTATTTACTTAAGCAAATGTTTTAATGTAATTTTATGTGATGCAGTTACTTGGTGTTCCTGGTGTCTGTTGTGTGTAAATGTGGTGTGCATATAGTCACAAGTGTCAACATAAAATAGTTTGGCACTAGTTGATCTCACAGTTTTACTTTCAGTAAAAAGTAATACACATGTTCCACTAGGGTGTTTGTTTCTGTAGTTTGGCTTTTGGTGTTATTTTACTGATTGATGTTTAACCAAGTTCTTCCTTGTTTTAATAAGGTTTGTTGTGTTCAGCATGTTTTCTTTTAGTTCTCTCAAGTTCTGCTCCCTGCTTCTCGTTACTCAGCTGTCCCTCATTTGCTAATCATCCGAGCTGCAATCACTTTATAGTCAGTCCTATCTGTGTATGTGTATATATATATATATATATATATATATATATATATATATACACACTCCCGGTTCTCAGTCACTCATCAGTCTGTGATACTATTTGCTTCTGGTTTCCTGCTCCCATTGTTTCAGTTTGTGGGTATTTTGTCTTTCCTCTTCTCTCTCTTGCTCCCGTGGTCTTCGTTATATTAGGCACTTTTCCAAAACACTTCAAGCCGTGACGTCTGCCCGCCTCAGTATGATTTTTAAATGAACCAAGACAGAAGCCAACCTGCTGCTGTTGCTCCTTTGTGCCTCCTTTGCGAGGTAGTAAAAGAGCCATAACAGTCAACGTGTGAACAGTTTAGTGGGCTTTGTGGCTCCGTCATGTCATGTTATGTGCATCTGCCTAGCAATGAGATTTAAAAACCTAAGCAACAATAAAAAAAACTCCTTACAGGGTAGAAAATTAATGATGTTTCAGGGTATTTAGTTAAATTTAGTTAATCACAAAAAAAACCCCTAAACTTGCCTTTTTTTTCAGCATCACCTGTAAGACTCGTCACCCTTCCAACCAAGCAGACGTGTGAATTTATCACCTGCTTCTCAAGATGTCAATGGAAGACAAGACTGTCGATTTCCAAGGACTAATGGGGAAATCTGAAGTTGAACAGGTCCCTGCTCTGTGCGGTGGTTTTCAATGGGACTAGGAAGTTTTTGAACAGTGCAGAAATGGCTCCAAGAAATGAAAGATTTAAAACTGATAACATTATCTATATTTAATTAGAATAGATTTACTGACTCACAAAAGGCTGCGGGGAAGATGTAAGATTCATAAAAGTGTGACATCACCTGTGCGCTCAGTGTGGCTTGACGTTTGCTAGAAACGTCAGGACCAACACAGATGTTTTTAATTATTGAGTGATACGAGTTCTGCTGGGAATCGAGCTTCGCCAAAAGTGTTCTGAGAGAAAAATCAAGATTTTTCATGACATTTTACTTTCCAGGCGGAGCTAAGCACAACCACTAAGGCCAACCCAGGTGTCTTAGGAACCAGTGACGTGAATCGGCATGAACACGCAGCAACATAAAGTTGGTACAACAAAATAAAATGTCATTAATGTTCATGTCATAAGGTTAAAAAGTAACTCATGTCAAAGGGGTTTTAATAACATAAAGATCTGATGCCGTTGTGCCTCTACCCTTTAAACTGAAGCTGGTAATTGATTAATCCAAGCGTGCACCACCTGATTTATTGCATTATGCTCTGTCGCACTCACCAGTCAGATTCCCCTTCAGTTCAAAACCGCCCTGCATATTTGCAATAAACCACATTTAAAAGGAAGGCGTCATTATTCCAGCACTGTGTTATTGACTTGTTTTGTACAAATGTTAATACAATCTAAATGCAAATAGCCGCATTGCTCCTACAACATGTTTATAGTATAAGATCTCCACACTGTTTATTCATTTTGAATGTCTGGCTTAAACTTGAAAGAGATTCAATAAACAAAACACTAATAGGATTGTACCTTAAAAAGCAGAAGGTGACAATAAAACTCACTTTCAGAAACACACATCTCCATGAAATGAATTAAATGACTTCTAGACATATTGTGGCATAAAAGGGCCTATAATAAAAGTCAAATATGATTAACAGATGTATTGCTGAATACGCTTTCAAGGGTGAAGTGCTGGAAATCAGAAAAATTTGACTTTTTTTAATATCATTCATACTGTGTGTTTTCACTAACTGGGATACTCTTAACCTGAATGAACTGAAACACAAATATGAGAATTGAGGAAAAACCTTAATTAAAGACTATAACAATATTTAAAAAGTACTGCAGAGAGAAAAATAGAGAAATGCTAAAATAGCTTTCAACTGCAGAAAACTTCTCTCTAACTCAAAAATGTGACAAGGAACACATTCTTCAATGGGACTGACTCTAGCAGGGTAAACTGAAGGCCAAAGGCCAAAGTCCTGGTTCAGTTAACTGAACACACATGTTTTTTTGGAGTGTGAGAGGAAACCGGAGCACCGGGAGAAAACCCACTCAAGCACAGGGAGAACATGGAAACTCCACAGGGAAAGGTCTAGAGATAAGGGTGCATTTCTTTGTCTGTAGCAGCAGCAAAATTGGATGGATTTTAATGAAACTTTCAGAAAGCACTCATTAGATGCACATATATAACTGAATAACTGTTGAAGTCAACCCAATTCAAGATGGCTGCCACAGACAACCGACCTTAGGAAACACATCAATCACAGCTCAGTCAGTTTTGTAGATACTGGGCTAAACTGTGATGTAGAAACAGCTGATAGTCATTCACAACACATACTCCAAGCTTCATACTGAGAAAGCTCCTCGGACAAGCAGCGAAACATCTTCAGCTACAGGACAGAAGTCCATTTAGTTTTCTTCTTTAACCTCTTTTGGATTCTCCAATTGCTCCACATTGTGCTACATCTTAACTTCACTTAACACAACACTTCAGAACGAACTGATAGAATCAACACTGTCAGCAGCATCCTGACAGAAGTGGGATCAGCCAAAATACATGGAGTTTCGTGGAGCAGGTGATCTGACATGTTTGATGACGCTTCATCTGGTCTCGCCCACTGCTCACATTTGTTCATGTTACATTTAACCTAAGCTCTTATCAACATAATTAATGCATGAGCCTACAGGCTTATCCAGCTGTACGAGACCCTGTAGAACTGTAGATGGAAGTTTTCCAGTGTAACAGATTTTAACAAGTGCACACACACAAATACAAATCCATACTTATTGAACAGACATTATCAGTTCAATGATGCGGCTTATCTTTATATAACGTGTGACAGAGTAAGGTCTTTCTTAAAATAGTGTCAGAACTACGGGTATTTGGAGGTACAGTTTGTTTTAGGGTATAAAGTTATTAATTTTACCTGAATGAATAAAAGCACAGCATTTGAGCCTGTTTCAGTGTATGAATGATGATTTGCAATACTTATTAATGATTTATAAAGTGTTTACAAACACATAGACAACCAAATTATACAGCAAACACTGCAGAATATGATGCTGTCGTGGTCAGGCACAAGAACTGGACAGAAAATTAGGCAAAAAGCAGCCAAAGTTCAAAGAAAAACTTCAAAAAGACCTTTCGAACAACTAAAGAACTACTGATCTAAACCACTTTAAACAATCACCAGAAAGTCTGGCACTTTGGAATCAAAGCGTTAAAAAAAATGTGTGGTTTAAAAGTTTTTCCATTAAAGACTAAAACTGCATGACTCAGAGATGTGGACATTAACGGCCCAAAGAAAAGACATATTGGAATTAAGCAGGAGGAAAAAGTCATGTGTTCTCTGTTATCTACATTATCTCACAACTCTTTATTAAATAAGAGCTCAGAGCAACATCAGCCCAGAATTACATCCATAGTGATGGATTACTTTATATCGCGGGGTTACAAGTTTCTATTTGATCAAATCTCGATGGCTGGATTTTTTTTTTTATCTAACATGTTTTCTCATGATTAGAAAGCTTAAAGCTTCAGCTGCAGAACTGACATCACAGCTTTACAGTAGTTGAATCATCTAAGAGTTCTCTTTATCTGTGTGTACGAGCAAATGGATTTGCACTTAGTCTGCGCAGCCATGTGATCACCCCATCCTTATAGAATCACACTTCACAGACAGCAGCCTCGGTGTGAGGGATGATACGGTCAGGCCTATCATTTCCCCAAAGTGTCTGTGCACACCTCGGTGTCTCCCGTTAAAGCTTCCCCTCACTCTTATTATCAGTCTGATCTACAGATAGCCAGCGTCTATGAGAAACCAGTGGCCACACTCAAATATTTACACACAGCTGCCTTAAGGTAAGTGTGTGAGGCTGTGTGAGTGTGTGATCATCAATATGTGAAGACAAACCCAGCGGGAGTACTGCCGTGCCAACAACACCAATCACAGCGGATCAAAAACTGTTCAGACACCCGACAATAAGAAAAGTTTATTGGTGTCCTTCTTGGTACAAAACGTGCTCGCGTCTGAGAGCAAAATGAAAGAAACCTAAAACAAAGAAAGACAAGTGTTGCTGGTTCTGTCGCAGATCTGACAGGTGTGACTGACAGCACTTTTCATTGCCGCCAAACGGAAAATGACAAAAAAATTAGAGAAAAGAAAGGGAAGGAAAAACTGGCTTTGTTAGAAGGTACGTTCTCTAACAAAGCCAGCGCTTTTTTTTTTTTTTTTTTTTTACAAATTTAACAAAAATTATCTGATGCTGTTGTGTGTTCATTTGTCTGTAGCGTTAGTAAAATATCTCATGAAGCACTAGAGGTATTTTAACGAAACGAAACGGAAAGTCAACCCAATTCTAGATGGCCACCGCATCAAGAATGGCTGTCGTGGCTGTTTAAAGATATTGAGCTAAAACCTGGTGTGGTAGTAGCTGAGACTGATCCCCAACACATACTTTGATCGCAACACATTGTGCAACATCCCTGACAGTAACTGTTGGAGTAAACTTTTTTGTCTGTTAGGAAAACATCTTTTGAACCACTGAACGGATTTCAATAAAAGTCTTAACCAGTCTGTAAACCATTGAATGTACGTCTACAACAGATACAATTTTGGGGTCAACCCAATTAAATGGTAAATGGCTTGCACTTGTATAGCACTTTATCTAGTCCAAGGACCCCAAAGCACTTCACACTACAGTCATTCACCCATTCATACACTGATGGGGATGAGCTACATTGTACCCACAGCTGCCCTGAGGCGGGCTGACAGAAGTGAGGCTGCCATGACACCGGCGCCACCGAGCCCTCTGACCACCACCAGTAGGCGAGGCAGGTGACGTGTCTTGCCCAAGGACACAACAGCTGAGACTGACATAGTGGGAGCTCGAACCAGCAACCCTCCAGTTACAGGACAAACCCTTACCTCCTGAGCCACTGCCTCCCTTGAGGATAGCTGCCACAGCTAATCAACCTTAGCCTACACAAAATGGCTAAAATTCACAGATACTGAGCTAAAACTATGGTGTGGCAGTAGCTGAGAGTCATTCAGAACAAATACTCCAAGTGAGAGCTCACAGTTTTGCATTAGCTTGCACATAATGTCATTTTCAAGGTTTGCCCAAAATGGCTATAACTCCACAATTTCTCAACATAAGATGATCTCAGTCTAAACCTCTGGCATGAAAGATGAGGGGTAGTATACATTTCTCCAAGTGATGGGACAGTTTTCGCATAAAGTTGAGGACAACTGGATAAATAATCTTAAACCTCTCCACAAAAATGAGAGCACACATAGGGAGGGAAGAAAAATTATAATAAAATAGCGAATTCTGGAGCGTTTAGTCTTTTTCAGGATGCTGTTTGGGTACTGCAAAAGATGCCCATCATAAAACCGAAGCGCAAAAGTGTCAGAACAGACGAGCTGGGATCAGCGGTTTTATTAAAAACCCAACATGACATCTGCGCAATCTATTCAAACAGCCTTGGGCTCTTTCTGCTACAAGATTAAAAAGCAACAAAGTATAAAAGAAAGTCAATTATAGAGATGTGTACGGAAACAAACACACTGAGAGCAGCCACACACGGATGAAACCACAAGTGTGTGCGCGCGAAAAAGAAAGAAATGAGGAAGTCTGTTGCTACTGAAGTGCTTTATATTTACAATTAAATTCCACATCAAGAATTTTTATTTTTTTATTGCTTTTAAAAGCACTCATAGTGATTAATACCCCTGATTTGTGAACACATAAACAGATACTATGAAGTAATATTTTAATGTGTGAGTGCATGTGTAAATGGCAAGTGTTGGTTAGTTTCATGTAAATAAAAAAAAAAAACCATTAAACTCAGAGGATAATGTTCACTTCTGAGCTTTATAAACATAGTGACATTGCTGAATCACTGCTGTAAATCAATAATTTAGTAGTCTCCTGT
The DNA here is from genome assembly GCF_001649575.2 of Kryptolebias marmoratus. Taxonomy (NCBI): domain Eukaryota; kingdom Metazoa; phylum Chordata; class Actinopteri; order Cyprinodontiformes; family Rivulidae; genus Kryptolebias; species Kryptolebias marmoratus. The sequence goes on from NC_051432.1 coordinate 22,792,885, forward strand.
AATTAATACCCCTTACTGGAGTTACAGAAGAAGAAACAGGCGTGCAGCAAGAATGTGCCATTGATCTCAAACCTATTTTAAAACACTAATTTCTCTGTCCCAAGGACACAAGAAGTAGAAAATCTGTTTGAAAACCAGAGCTTGTTCTTGTGGTTTGGGTTTTTCTGTTAGTTTTTGGGTTTTTTTGCTTGGATATCTGATGTTTAGCTACAAGCTTCGGCAGTTTAGCAGTTTCAGAGCCACAAGATGTCCTTAGTTTCCCTCACTTTCCACCTGTTTTACACCTTTAATCAGCACATCTGTCTTCCACCTCCTGATCACCGCAGCCTGTTATGTAAACTCCTTGGTTTTCATCTCTCAGCTGTCAGAGCCTGCTGTCGTATCTAATTCAGCTCACCCTGTGAGTCTTCATGCTGCTGTTTCATCATTTTATGCATTCCTGGCGATCCTGACAGGTTTCGTTGTGTTGTTGCTAATAAAATTCATGTTTTATTCTGTACCCTGCCTCCTTACATCCCACAGTACAGTGTGATACTTCTTTCTGTTTAAAATAGTCTGTGTTTGTTTCTGTGTGCACGTAGAAGTCTGCAGCACTCGTGACTTTGTGACTAAGAATCACACTGACAACACATTTATCGCCATGCAAGAAATCTCACAAAAGAGTCCTCCAGTTATGCAGAAACCCTTTATTCGAAGAATGCAATGCAAAAAACACGTGCACACAAATATGACTGAAAAGATTACAGTAGGCAAGATCATTTTAAAGATAAGTTGATTTATAGCTAGAACATATCTGTCATTGTTTTTCTGCTTTGGCTTTATCTCTAAAAGTGGTTATTTTCTTGTCACTGTACCAAGTTGTGACAGTGGGACTGGTGTTGTTTTTAACTTCAATGTCTTGTTTTGGAAAATAATAATGTTTAAGACATGAGTATTGGCAGAAACTCCCACAAAAGAAGTTTTTGGTATCTCAGCAGGCAGGTGTTTAATTTAATGTCTTGTTGATTGATTGTCAGCTGATTTTATCCAAGATACAATCAGAAACTTTTACAGCTTTGCGTCTTTATCGGTTTTCTAAAATATTTATAGGATTTATGTTATTGCTATGTGACTCTGTTCGTTTCTGAGTTCATCTGGAAATGATTTAACAAATTTTGTCAAAAGAAAACTTTATGTGTGAAACTTGCACTAAAATAAAGGCCAAGTCTGAGTTTACAGTCTGCAAAGTCCTTGATGTTGTTTGGTTGTTGGAACAACAGCCAGCAGTTTTCTTATTTTCTTCCTTCTGGTCCCTGACACCTACTTATCAGCAGCATTAAGCCGATCACGTAATGTGGTTTTCTGAGAACGTGTAGCCTGTCGCAACTTGTGTTTCTGACAATATCTGCCCGATCTAATGCAGCCAGACACCAGCATCGTGAGGCATGAACCAGACACACAGGTTGGTTCAGAGATGCAATGTGAGATAAAATGATGATGTGAAAAACAGCCCTAACATCCATCCATGCACAAGCAGGGAGCACACAGGAGACTTCTCTAGCTCACCATTTAAACCTAATTCAGCTTTTACTAAAATCAAATAAGACGGCTGATCTGGGATATACGTAGGCACCCATTCCCAGTAAATGACGATGTGTAAAGTAAGCACTGCAAATGTTTACTCAGCAAATACTGATATGTGAGCTGAGCAATCCTTCTTCATCATTTAAAAAGGTCCACAATGTTTTCCTACTTGAGAAGCGGCTAAAGTCATTAATCTGTTATTTAAACCAGATCCACCTTTATCACCACTACGGGACCAATGAGCCCTTTGTTGAAGCTACTTGTGCTCAAAAAGCCTGATAAGGAAGTAACAAAGCTTATTGCATCAAGAAACACTTTCAGCCTCGCTGACATGGAAGTAATATTTCTTCTAGTATGCAGTGATTTGTAGATTTTGCATTAATGCAAATAAAGAGCGAGGATACACCAAAAAACAAGCATGACAGCTGTTCCCATGGCTTGGTGTACCAAAATAAGGACTTTTTTATACTAAATGTGGACCTGGATGATTATTTAGTCCTAAAGTTTAACAGATGACTTGTGGTCCATAGTCCAACTCAATTGATAAGAGTAAAAGCCTCTCCTAAAGTGAAGTTATAAAGAACTTAAAATAAATATGTAAAGTAAAGCTTTGAGTTCGAGTTGTTTTACTTGATGCAAACTTGCTCTTTAATTTCTCCAAAATTAACATCACTATGACTTCTGTCTGCTACAGGTAGGATAATAACTGCTAGTAAGTACTCTACACAATCCTACTTTAAAAAAAAAAGCTTTAAGTCCCGGATTCTTGCATGGTGTCAGTGGCATCGACAGTGGAGGTGAGTGCATGGAGGCGTGTGGGATTCAACATGCAGAAGAGTCTTTAAGATCTCAATCAGCCTGTTAATCTGTTGTTCTTAAAGTCCACAACGTGACGATCTGAGCTGAGCAGCCACTCAACACAAGCTTTGCTCCTGAGACTGATTGTTCTCCTGATCTGAAGGAGGTGGTGGTTTGAGACGCGACTAAATGAGTAAATCCAGCATCACCAATTCACAGTAGACTTCGAGAGCAATCCAAGTCAGAAACTAGAAGGCTGCAGTGCCGTCCTTGACTTCTCACCGTGGACCTGGAAGTGTGACACTGATCACACATCATGAGAGCCAGACCTGAGCACATGTTGGCAGCTGAAGTGTGGCTGACACCTTAATCTGCTTCATTCTGTCATACTTGTCCTGTGCCAAGGACAAACAAAAAGAGACATAAAGACATATCAGGTATTCAACAGATACTTACAGACTCTTACAGAAGGTGCAAGAGCCTCTTCGGCTGGAGGACTGAAACTTTTACTTAGGAGTTTTCAGTTCAGTTTTCATCCCACACATTTTCTACTCAAATATCTGTTCTACATTTATCTTTTTTTAATCTTAAAATACAGCAGACGCCTGATATAATTCACTTCCTCAAAGTGCTATAATCATTGTTTCTTCCCTTCTGTTTTCTTTTTTGGCAACAGTTTAATTTTAGACACCAGACAGATGGACAGAAAGACTTGCAGAACTATAAATAGATCGACTGATAGACAAACTTATGGCTCCGCCATCTGTTCCTGGGAAACCATTCATAAATTTCCCTGTGGTGTCACCGACCTGCCTGCACTCCGTTCTCTGCTTTCTGTCAGTGTCAGCATTTGCTGGATGAATTATACAACTGCGCTACATAATCCCACACTGTTTGGGAACAGCGTGAGTTAGTTAGTTTGATGAAAGTTTTCAGCTCACCTGAGTGGATTAGGTGGATTAGGTCCTGACAGTCTCACTGAATAAAATATAAACAAAGTACTAGTTGCTTGAATCTAAGATATGTCTCCTTTGAGTCAGTTTTTATGAAATAAAATGTTACAAAAACACTGATTACTATGACTTTGCCAGAAAAAAATAAAATATTGATTGCTTTTTGGCCTCTAAACTCTTCTGCAAACTTTGTGCTATTTTAACATTCATAGATCAAAACGTTCAGCTCATTCAGGAGATGGGTGTTATGACTTGGGTTTTGTAACTTTTGTACTTTTCTAAATATTCAACTTTATCATCTTTAGTTATTAGATAGGTTTTTTTGCTTTTTTAGATAGCAATTTGCTACTTTTTGTCAGTAGCGGGAAAGACGGAGACGAACCCAGAGCGCAGACTCATCTTTAAAAAGAAACTAATTTATTGAAAATAATTTATAAACAAAACCAAACGGCTGGCGTGGCAGCAAAAAACAAGATTACAAAATCAAAAGGTAAAGCAAGGCATGGCGTGAAACGTGGTTGATACAAGTGTGAACAAAAAGAATGACCCAGTGAGTAGTGAAGAACAGAGACCGGCTTTTAAAGACAGAAGGTGATAAGGTAATGGGTTGCAGCTGGGGACATAACGAGCGACAGGTGAGGTGGGCGTGGCAGGCGTGGCCAGAAAATTACTGGACAGGTGACAAAGGAAAACACAGAAACAAAGAACCAAAAACCCAAAACACTGAAATTTATGATACTTTTAGGTTTTGACAGCATCTTTCTGCTTTTAGCTAACATTTTGCTACTTTAGCTTTCAGCAAGAGTTTTCCTATTTTTACTTATGCTACTGTTAGTTTTTGCTATTATTTTGCTACTTTTAGCCGATGTTTTGCTTCAGATCAGCTGCAGCAGCTTTCTGCAGAGTCATTCCCAACTCAGTATTCTTTCTCATTCTCTTGTAGCTTGAATTGTCTTTGTTATCATTTGTCCCAAGCACATAAACCACCATCCATTCATTTCAAAAACAACTTTGGAATACTAATTCATGGTGCATTTTTCCACAGATGGTTTATTCCCTATCAGTCTAAGATCAGAGACAGAGGCACTGCCTCTCCACAAGTTTAGTGTAGGGCTTCTTTTTTCACAGCAGCTTTAAGTAGAAAGTGTAACACTACAATAGTGCTTGACAAAGATTTCTCTAAAAGCCAATGTGGTTTAATCAGCTACTGATGAAGTCTAGGTCTTCATGCAGTGCCATCTAAGAGAACTGTAAATCTAAAGTATTCTATGATTGCACCCTTACCCTTGAAGCACTAAAATTAATCTGGATTCCATGAATCTTGTAATGATATTCTGCAGTCCAGATGGAGGAATATGCAAATCCCTTTCTTGGTACTGCAAAGACTTTCTTGGTTTTAAAAAGTTTATTAATATTATTTAGATTTATTGTGCAATACAAGATCTTTTGTCAAATGTTGCTCCTCAAAAGCTTGTACTTTCACCAGATCCTATTCAAAACACTAATTTCTTTCTCAGCCTGAGCTCCTATTAACAAATAAATAAAAAACAAAACATGAAATATCTTTGATTCACGCTGTCTGCATTTAAATGAGAAAAAACGAAATTGTATTTCTGATGTTGAAGTGCAATTGATTGAGTTCTTTTTTTCCTTTGTCACTGCTCAGTTACGTCTGAAGCTTGAAACAGAGTAAACTGACAAGATAAACTTTAGCTGACACATAAGGAGCAGTGGTAATGATAATAGATAAGGAGTCATGGCAACAGACATGCAGCGTGACTGAAACATTAGTTGGACAACAACACAGAGGGGTAAGTGATACCCCAGAGCAGGGGTGGGCAATCCTGGTCCTCGAGGGCCATTATCCTGCATGTTTTACTTGTCCCTCTGCTCCGACACACCTGATTTGAATCAATGTGTGATTAACAGGCTTCTGCAGAACAAGAAGAGGTGATTTAACCTCTGAATCAGGTGTGTTGGAGCAGGGAAACAGGTAAAACATGCAGGATAGCAGCCCTCGAGGACCAGGATTGGACACCCCTGCCCCAGAGGGTAAATGTTCACTTGTCAGATTTGAAATACTGTAAAACACAGCCGCCTTTTACAGTTTACACATCACAAAGAATATCCTGACCTCACACAAGAGTCAACCTGAACGTGTTTCAGCAAGTCCCAGACGGTCATCACCAGGTTTGACAAGCCTGAACAAATCCACACCGTTCAGTCGTTTAGTTATACGCGGGTTGATTTGGAGAAAGTGAAATATTTTTAAATCATTTATCTGCAGAGGAAATTATAAATTTCCGATGCTGCAATAATTTATCACAAAATGATTATTACTATGACTTAAAAAGACATATTATTGTCTCATTCGTGAAGTTTTTCATCATTATTAGTTTAAAAAACACTTATTACTTGTGTTCTGTGTGATATTTACCCCCACAGTTGATCCTCTGCCCTTAACTAAAAGTATCTCTTTGCAACATGGAAGACTTCAAGTGACGCCCACTACGAAGTACCAACATTTTAATTCACACCATTTTCTTTGGCATTTAACGACCTTCCATTTACATTCAGGGTTTCACAGATTATTTTTTTATATCCTTTTTAATTAGACTAGATTCAAGGAGCAGATGAAGTAAAAATAAACTTTAAAGATGTGAAGTTCAGAGAGAATTAAATGAAAAGATTTTTGCATAAAAATAAAGCGTGATTTATTAAAACTAGGAAAACCCATGGCAGGATGAATATCACCTGTTTTTCCTCACAGTTTCCCCATTTTTCTCCTTTTCTGTCCTCACCTTTCTTTCCCTCAAGCTATGCAGGCTGGATCATATTATATATTAGGTCTTCATGCATAATGGATCAGCTCTGAGGCAGTGGATTGGTGACCAGCTTCACTTAGCTTTTCTCCTGTCATGCCTTTGGTCCGGAGGTTGCACTCAGATGAAACCTATATGGGGAATACTACAGAGCTGTGGGGAAAGTTTTGTGTTGGGATGCCTGCAGCCTTCTTTCACAAATGCAACCAACTCTGCTCTGGTACAGCTTTATATTCAGTCACATTTTCTGAAGTTCCATTTAATAGCAAGATAATTGCTGTTTAAATGATTTGCCCAATTAAGACAATAACAGTAATATTTTGCCAACTTTTCAGCTAATAACTATCTAGAAATCCATTTCTTGTAGCTGAAATACTGTTTTATGTCTCTTAAGATGTGGTGTCTTTCATAGATTCAATTTAAGAAGCTAAATTGGGGTTTTGAAACAGGCTTCTGCCAATAACAAGCCTAAAAACCGAATTAAATAATTGGTTCTTTGCCAAGCTGTCTGATATGTGAGGTGCTTCCACGTATGGTGCCTCTGGGTGATCAGGGGTGGAAATTAAAAATTTTTGCCATAGTGGCTGGTGGACAAAATTTTTTACCAGCCACTATTTTTTGTTGTGACAAAAAGTAATTTCATATGATGATGATGATGGAGGT
>NC_051432.1:22800062-22810843 GCF_001649575.2 Kryptolebias marmoratus
ATCGCTGTTTAGCCGTGCAAAAAAAAAAAAACGTTGTTTAACTTTCGGTTCTTCCCTCGACTACTCTTGAAAAACAGAAAATAAAATAGCTTCTCATCACAACACCTAATTGGTGTTAGACTGCATGTAATCTGTAGTGGATAGAGTGCATCATATGGGTTTGCAGTCAACTATTATAATATTTTTACGCAGGTTTTGTCCGCCTGAAGTGGTATTTCGCTTTTATCTAACCTCTCATCGTGGACAACAAGTACTGTGAATTTGGAGACATTTGTTTTTTTTTGCAAAAGTTACCAGGGGGGAACCAAATATTTCAGCTGTCTGAAATAATCGGTTCCCTCTCTAAAACACGGGACAAAAATAATTTACCAAAAAGTCCTTAACTGTGTTTATTCCTCTGTATTATGATATTATTAGCACATTTTATTTTTAAAAGAATGTTTTTTTGTTTTTTTAATTAGAAATATTTGCCCCTCAAAACAATTCTGTTAATAGATAAGTCATTATTTATTTTAATTATTAATTGTTTTTGTCCACACATTGTCCCCTCATCAGATCCCAAAGTTTACACATTCTTAGAGAACATTATGTTTACTAATGAGTAAATAAATGCAGCTTAATTTGCTTCTTCTGGATAATATAGTTACACTCAGTGCTTAATACGATTCTTTTCAGCCTTTAAATCAGCGTTTTCCCTGGTGACCAGTTTTCCTGCTCAGCACTTTTACTATCTCTGAGTATTTTCTTTGTCTGAGTCTTTCACGTCTAAATAAATCTCATCACACACAATTTGTTTTACAGCACGGGGAGAACGCTAATCTCTCCTAAAATATTTCAAAATATCGCTTTCACCCACTGTGAAAGTTTCAATTGTGAGGTCAAATAAAAGTTAAGACCAAAGACTCTGGGAAAACGGATGAGCATATAAAAATCACCCACATACAGGAAGATGAGCACAAACACACACACTCTTTCCCTCCCTCTCTCACACACACACACACATCACGTACGGTGCACTGAGTGGGCTGGGCAGAAGCAGGAGAGGTTCAATTTTACGCTCCAAGAAAGACTGAGAAAATGTGGGGAGATTAGGTAATTTAAGAGCAACCCTTAAAGGAGGAGTGGGTGGGTGTAGCGGAGGATGGAGATGGTTAATGTACGATGTAAAGAGATAATCAAAGAAAGGAAAAAAAAAAGGTAATACGATACAGCAGAACAATACAGGTGTAAAAAGAAGATTTTTTTAACCACAGATGAGAGAACAGGGTGAGACAGAAACATTAGGTTCGTGTCAAAAACACAGCGTGATTCTTAACGAGGACGGATGACGCAGGCAGGTAATGAAAGCTGATGGCCTCATCCATGTTTAAATTCACTGTCAGTCAAGGAAACTCGCAGAGAAGCGTGATTAAAGGAAAAAAAAGGATTCACAAGGATAATCATCAATGAACAGTTTCTCTGAGCTGGCAGCCTGATTGTGTTTAATAAGAATCTGCACCATAAAGTTTGGATAACAAGAAGGAAATCATGACATTGTTCCAATGTCACAAGAAATCCCAATTAAACAGCTTTAAATTCCTAAAACTCAGCTATAACGTCTAATGAAATGACTTTAAATGGCAGTTCTGTGAATCAGAGTGAAGTTTAGGCTGTAGAGGAACTGATGAGGAGAAGGTGCCCCAGCAATTTTTGCATTTTGAAAAATTCCTCTCTTAAGTATTTCCGCTGACTCTTCTTACTACCCATTACTCACAACTAATTTTCCACAAATTTAATCATTTCCTGGACTTTAAATTCACCATAAATACAGGAGCAGATAATTCAGTCTTCAATCCTCTTCATGCCTGAAAAAAGAACAACCAGTTTCCATTTTTGTGGAAATCTATCAAAGTCTACAAATAATGAGAATAAATTTAAACTAGTTTTAACCATCTAGTAATGACCCTTTTGGGTTTATAAAAGAACACGTTTTAAACAGATAGATAATGATGAGGATATAATGAAAATAAGTCTAGATTTAAATGGCAAATAAACTTTATTTGTTTAGTGATTTCTCTTGTCTTATTTGCATCTCAAAGGTTTTATCAGATTTGCTCACACAGATTCATACAGCACTTCTTAGACTACGACATTTCAGAGGCTATTCGCTCTAACATACAAACATAAATCATGCAGGGCGGGGTGAAATATTTGTTCAAGAACATTTTTGACTGTCAACCAGCCTTCCAAGTGTCAGCCATCTTTGTCTTCTGAACTGCAGTCATGATATTGATTACAAGCAGCTTTTACCTTCAGTGATAAAAATCAGAATGAACCAAAGTGGATGGGATCAATTTGAGTTGGTTCTATTTTCATCTGAAAAATTACATTTCATTGACCTAAATCATCCACTTTAATGACCCGTTTTTATGATAATAGGCTTTTAAAAGTTCTTTTTAACTTGAGATAACTGAAGCAGAAATGAAACATGATGATAGTGAAAAGCTTGAAAACAAAGCATCAGATTAGCTGGTTCTAAAGATGCCACAACAGCTCTCTGAAGCCCTCTTATCATCATCTGTTTATTATTAATGTATGAATTATTACGACATTTGGAAGCCCTTCCTTTTATGTGTGTTTCAGCTATAAAAGTCATATTTGTCAGCGTCACAAAGCATGTGCTTTGACATTAATCCGCGGCTTTTTCACTGTGAGCAGAATGCGAACAAGGAAGGGAAACAACTTCTGGTTGCTTTTTGATTTTACAATCTTGTTATAGTGCAGAGCTTTTACTTTTATTTATTTATTTATTTATTTTTAAACGTCCTTAAATTCATTTGTTAAAATGTGAGAAAAAGATTTTACCTCCATCCAATCAAAACTTTCTCTAACAGAGAAAATGACAACTTAATAACGGACTGATCATACAGACGTTTTTGATCCTGCTGTAAAACTCTTAACTTTGGTGCAAAAACTATTAAGCACGAATAAGTACATTTTGACTTTATTCGGGGAAATATTAAAAGCATCTTAGATTTGAACATGACCTTTTTGTAAGCAAAAATACCCCCCCCCCCCCCAAAAAAAAAAAAAAAAAAAAGAGCTTCAGAGAGAAAAGGTTTAAAAATAAATCTGCGAAGCCTCCGTCCCCGTGTCTCTCCACCTTTCAGCCCCGTCACTTAATAGCCACCGGGGTCTCTCGGGTCAGTGACATCAGTATCACATTGGGGAGATTAATTAATATGATTTTTCACTCACAGAAAACATCTCTGTTTAACCAGGCAGGGGCAATCTGCTACTAATGTGCTCTTTAGGTGTGTGTGTGTGTGTGTGTGTGTGGTGGAGGGATGCAAACATGGGTATTACTCAAATCGTGAGGACCTAAATCTGAAACAGTAACATCATGGGAACATACAGTTTCTACCTTTAAAAAACAAGTCATTTTAATGTAAATCACTAGATTTTAAAGTAACAATATCCTACAAGGCTGGAATCAAATTTAGGTTAGATTAAGCAAACAGTTCAAAGCCTACAGGTGGGATTAACTCTGCATCGTGGCAAACACACCTCTGTGTGTGTGCATGTGTGTGCATGTGTGTGCACTGTGTCAGGAACCAGTCTCAGTCAGTGTTGATTAAATAAACGACTCTCTTGGTAAAGCAGGCCTTCTTTCAACATGCATGCATAAAAAATACACACCAGGGCTTTCAGCATGCAACACTGTCTCTTCTTCACACACACACACTCACACGTGCAAGGAGGCCTTTTATAAAATCAGCAAACGGGATTTTTAAAATGCTGTGTATACATAGATATAAACTGTGATATAAAAGGGACTCACTCACCCTGTGCTTCAACCAAACCTGATAAATAAATAGCAGCCAGATCAAATCCTAACGTCAAACAAAGAAATTAAATATATGCAATTGTGTTTTTTACATAAACCTCCATCTCTTAGTCAGTATGTTAACGCACTGTTTCAACATTTAAGTCACAGAAAGCAACACAATTCATCTTATTACCATGAAAAATGGTCTGTTTTCTAATAGATAAAGTTATTCTCCTGCCTGTGAAGATTGCAGGAGCATGTGAGTATTTGTGTTTCATACAATGCATTTGGCCCAAAACAGCAATGACTTTAGGTTGCAGAGAGAAGTGTGAGTCCATTCAGGCAGACAATATGATGACTGCACGAGTGAAGATGTGGAGTGGAAGATATCAATCTTCTCTCCACAATTCCATTCAGTAATTACATTATTATCACAGGGTTTTCTTCTGTGACACCGTAGATAAAAGTACAGCAGGAGTCAACGTGGTAACTGGCACTTCAACAGAGAATTGAAATGTCAGTGTGTGTTTCCATCACCCTCCCTGTGCTGTTTACAGTGTCAAACATGAATGAAAATCAACAATTATAGTCAGTGCTGATGATCCGCAGGTCATCCAGAAACAAACAATCTTTGCAATGCATTACAAGCTTTTATGGAGTTATTATTTGTTATGCATTTATACTTAACAGCGTCTACCAGTGAAGTAGTTTGAGACTTGATTTAATGCAGCAGTTCAGCAGAAACAGCTCTGTTTTATTCATTTCCTGATGTAAGCATTAATATAATACTGTGTGTTCTTTCCCTGTGCTTGCACCAAATGAGGCTCTGCAAACCAATCAGACATTCAAAATGGTATTGAATATTTTTACAAGAACTGTGTTGGCCAGAAAGAGTTTTGGCTGTGGGTGTTTTAATGACATTTTATTACATTTTTGCAAAAATATTATTCAGATTTTTTTTTTTTTTTTGCGTCCTTGTTTCTTCGCAAGTAATTTTCTAGGTTTCTGTTGTTGTCATTGATTGGAAACATCAAAAGGAAATATGGACTGCTATCTGAAGCTTGTATGTGAAAACTCTGAGCAAAATGCTAACTGTCTTTGATGGGCTGGGTGCATTTCTATGGGCAGTATATTAATTGCATGATAAATGTTTGGTGGAGCCATCTTCCTCAGTTTTACTGCTGTTAGTGCCAATTAAATAATGCTATTGTCCAAATATGTTCAACAAAAACAGTTAACTTCTAAAAGTATCATTAATCCACAGTTTCATGGTAATAAAGTGATGTTAACCTTCATCTAAAGAAACCTAACAGAGCTGTTAGCTGTGGTGCTTCTTCTGCTCTTGAGCATCTTTGAGCTAAAAGTTCACTCACTTATATCATGGCTGCTTTTGTACACAGCTGCAGCACTATCAGTACTCAGATTTGTTTTGGAGAGGTATACTTGTTAGGAAAATCAAATTCTACCTATAAAGATATAAAAGATGTTGCCAGTTTATACATAGGGGGACGCAGACGCCTCATTTCAGTCTCTATTTGCTCACAATGTATAAGAAATAAGAAATATCTTTTTAAACTATATATAAAAACCTGTTAAAATCAGGCTTTCTTTGCATTCCAAACAAAACCTCTTAAAGCCTTTATGTCTAATTTAACATATGAATATTTGTTAAAAGGCAGGAAACATCTCAAATGTATTGAAAAACTCAATTTGATATCTTGCTTTCCGTGAGGGCCTCGTGCTGTTCTCAACATTTTGTCAAAAGATATGCCCTGTTGTCCGATCAATAGATGTTGCCTCATCTGCCACAAAGAAACAGACCCCAGCAAGCAAAGGAGGATGTCATGAAAGCGTCTAGGAAGCGATGTGTGAATGTACAACATAAGTGCAAAAATAAATAAAAGAATATGACTGTGTTTCACAATATAGAGCCGAGAAAAGCAAAGTCAAAAAGTAACTCTTTTCTGATTATCTACTTTTTGAAACAGGACCCTAAAACGATCATCTGTTCAGTGTTTACAGCAGTGACACTATAAAATGCATGGATGCTTTTTTTATTTACATGAAGCTTAAAGAGTTTTTGAAATTACTTTAGGTGACAAAATATAGAAGAAATTCAGACATAAACTAATAAAGAATTTCCCAGATTCAGTCGAAACTTCCTCTCTGCTGGGATCCTAATCAGACCACTACAGTCAAATTCAAACTAAAATAATTAAATAGTTTTCTGTGCTGGGGGATTTAGTTGAGACAATTACACACCAACACTAATCTGATTGGAAGTTAGCAACTCAAAGAAACAGAGAACCTGCATCATTTCTTTTCTCAGAAATGTGTATCTGTGCAGATCTTCAGACTTCCATTTACTTGAACAAGTGACATGAAATGTTTTAAGACTTATGAGTCACATAGTAAAAAACCCTAACCAACTGGTAATTTTACCAGATTCCTTCTAGAAATACTTCCCCTGGCTTCACCACTGACTTATTTCTTCACGAAATTAGAGTAAAACACTAAGCTGGTATAGTACTTTCTAAATGTCATAAAGTTCAAAGTAAAAACATAAATATAAAACAATAAACAAAAAAAAACACCATGAGAATGTATCTTTTTTTGTGGAAGTCCCTTAGACAAATGGTCAAATACTTACAGATCAAAACTGTCTGAAGATGAGGAAGATTTGCCTCGTCTTTAATTCACAACAACCTGCTGTTTTTGTCTTTTTATTGACTGAAAAACTTCAACCATGAAAGTCTTGAGCTTTCAGATCAATTGGAAGAAGTTAATGACAAAAAGTCATTATCTTATTTCACCTCCTATAATGGCTGTAGATCAGAGTCTTTGAATCAATACTTGTCCTTCACAAATGTCCCCCGACTGCGAGCCGGACCATTCTGACCTGATGAAACAAATCCTACGAGCACCATGCCATTACAAAGAGTGGTCTGACGTGCAGGGAGGAAACAATGAGCCCCACCCCCCCAGGTAGGACAGATTATGTTCTTGGAGAGTGAAGAAAACAGAGACTGAGACAAACAAGCTTGAAGGGAGAATAAAGGCTTGATTTGTAAGGAAACACAAATACGGGGCGATCTTTGTGATCACAGATCCAAACAGGACACATTGTGCCTAAGAGGCAAGTTTCAATAATCGCTAATGACACCAATTTCCATCACTAGTAAAAGGAGTATTTCTAAATTGTTTTGGATGAGAGCCAAGATCAGCTTCTTTGAAGACAAACTCCCTGAAACAGAAAGTTGTATAAAGATATTTGTACTCTGAATACAACAGCAAACATTCATTTCAGTCTCGGTTCCGGCCGAGTTTGAGCTACACTGCTGTGCAACAACACACCTGTTTCACAATACAGGCTCGTGAATGTGAAATCCCTACAACTTCAAGGCTTATCCATAGCTGCCTTTAAAAACTAGAACTCACTTTTGTTGTGCATGAAATTCTCGCTATTTTCATGTAACATCCACCAGATTCTTACAATGGCTAAAAGGGGATAAATGGTGGCATTAAAACACAGATTGTCACACAACAGCCTCAGGGTCGAGCCTCAACCAAACCAAGATTTTTCTGTAAATCTTTCATGTTTATGACTCACTGTCACAAAAAGGTATTAAGAATACAAGGTTAGAATACCACTTGTTGCAAAGAATGAATTTAAACATAAATGTTGTCCTGAGTTATATCAAATGGTGCAGACTGAAAGAGTTTACTCCAGTGTAGTGATATCCCATGATATATCTACATCCTGCTGGCCTAATCTGGGTAGGTAAACAAATATGGCGACCAGTGATTGGTTATTTACTTAATTTTTTTTTTTATTTAAGAACACATTAACCGTCAGTATGAGACAACCACTGTACAGCTTTTGTTTCTTACTTTATTCATATTGTTTTGGTTCAGTTTTTATGTTTTTCCACCTAAATAAATGGTTTAGGTTTACGACAATGTTCTGTAAAGGTTCCTCTTCACAAAACAAAAAAGCATCTGAAAAGGTTGCAATCTTCCAATTTTAGAACATTTAATGTGACAACCACATTGTTGCAATGTAAAGCTTTTAAACAGAAATGGAGAAGAAAGCAAATACATAAAGCTACATGTTTTAGACATCTACAAATTACAGAGCAGAGCTGGCTGAATTATTATTAAAAACTGTTCTGCTTCTTTTTGCAATCATCATTTTGTTAAAAAAAGAAAAAAATATTACAGACTAATAATGGCTTTACAGAATTAAAACATTTGTCTCCAGAATGCTTGTTTATTTGCTTTTTTATTTGAGCTTAATTTGAAATTCTAACATTACTGCTAAGAAACTCAAAATGATTGACCTTTTGACTCTTTAATCACAAACCGAATTGATTTATTTGTTCTCGCCATGAACTGATTAGTTAGCAAACTGCAAGTTTCTTTATAATCACAGATAAGTTGGATGTGTCATCTCTGGCTATGACTACCACAAAGGCTTTAAACTGAGATATGCATCCTTCATTTTATTGTTGACGACTGCTGTTGCTCTCTGGGGACCTGAAGGTGGCTGATACTGCAGATTCTGTACGCTGCTGCGTGTGATAAGTCTTCCCTGCAAGTTTCAAATGAAGTGCAGCGATCGCCAGTCCTGATAGATGGACGGATTGTTGCTCACGTTTGCACGGCTCAAGAAAGGCTTTAAATTAAAATTAAGAAAAGGCTCAAGCTGCAGCTGACAGCGAATCACAAAATCATCAATCAGCTTTCAATTAAGATGCACATCTAAACAGAAACACACACGCACAAAATATTTAAGCCTTTAAGTCATGCAGGAAACAAATTAAAAAAAAATATCTAAAGTATGTCAACTTTCAGTTTGCACTCAGGCAAACAGGCTGTAACACTAATGAGGCATTCATATCAGGAGTTGTGTTTTTCACCCACTATCTGAGCATCTTCACCCAACCACAATGACCGTGTCTGTCACTGTGACACAAAGGCAGACATTTTTCAGCAGATCACTTGGAGTTATCGAGTGTTGACTCGAATTTAAAAAAGCACAGATTCATTGTTAGCAGACTGCTTTTTAACATTTTTTTAAAACTGTTTAAAGACGTCAAGGAGGATGCGCATCAGTGGTATGTGACCAGAAATAAATAAAACTGGATGAATGTGGCACCACTGAGTGGAGCTTGAAAATACCTTCAATTTGACACCAAGATCATCCTGATAGGAGAAAAACTACAGGAGTTATGGGATTTTTAAGATTTTAAAAGGAGCACATCTGCTCGCCTATAAAAAATCACTTGAAAGTTACAGTGACTGTAGAAAACGTATTGAGTGAATAAATGAAATTTTGGGGGGTTTTCTGGTGGAATTTATCACTGATCCTAGGTAGATTCTGTTGTACCCACATCCAGTTTGTGGCTCCAGAAACATAAATTCCCTCAGAAAAAAATCAGTAAACGCACCATAGAAATAATAACATGGGTTTAAGGGTTGCACTAATAATAATTAAGCACAAAACTAACCTCAGCTTCTGAATTCTTACAACTTAAGCCCTGTTTCTTGTTCAGATGAACAGACTTGCCAGCAGAAGCAGCAGACACCCAAAGACAGAAACAAACCGATGACCGGAGAATTCAATTTCAGGAGCTTAATGGGCTGCAAAATGAAGCTCGTCTGTTTTGTCTTACCTTTTGCGTTCAGACCTCCTCTTCGTGCGCACCTGGCAGCTCCGCCGGTCTCCCGGAGCGGCCCATCACAGCAGGTCCGACCCAAAGGTCCGAGCGCGCAGCCAGGACGCACCGGCGCGCCCAGAACCAAGCAGGAAGACAGAGAAAAGAGAGAAAAAAGAAAGAAAGAAAGAAAGAAAGAAAGAAAGAAAGAAAGAAAGAAAGAAAGAAAGAAAGAAAGAAAGAAAGAAAGAAAGAAAGAAAAACTAACTTGAAAGTTTCTCTCTGTTCCAATCAGACAAGAAGTCCAAGAATCAGGAGTTCTTTTGGGTTTTCTCGCCCTGCATGTCTCTTCCTGAATGAACTGTGGCTCCTGGTCCTGACCACAGTGGAGGGACTCGGACTGAGCGCTGCGGTGTTTGCAGCTCCGCATTTCACGGACCCAACAAAATGATGCAGAACAGAAGAGGCAACTTCCGGCGGGGCGTTTCAAAGTAATAGCTGACGAGTCGAAATTACAGAATGCAGGTTGGAGACAGTGTGTGTGTTCGTGTGTGTGTGTGTGTTCAGCACATAAAAATGCCAATATAGTTAGGTTAAGAGTTACAGCGTATTAACTAATATATAATAATAATAACTACCAGTCAATAATTAAATACATACTGTTTTAAAACATACAAATCTTTTAGATGATATTAAGTTTTCTGTACAAATAAAACAATTTGATTCTTTCCACTAGCCCATTGCTGTTAAAATAAAACAATTCAAATGTACAATAATCTAAAAATCAGCTTTGAGTTGATGCAAAATGATTGTGAAGGTGTGTTTTTCTCTCTCCCTCTTTCTGCAGATGTCGTGTTATATGGTGATAAAAGCTGAATTTGGCTTTTAATTTAGCAAAATGTAGTCATGCGTAACTCAAAGCCATCAAGCAGATCTGATTAAACTGAACACACATTTTTCTATCAGCTGTCATGTGTCTGTCAGTGATCCTGGCTGCTAATAAATCTGTTTCTCGTTGAATCTGTTCTTTCTGCTTCCTGTAAGGCTCCTAAACTGTGTTAGCTTCACGGAGTGTGATTGAATGGTTTTCCTTTCTGACTCATGGAAGGCAGTGCTGTTCTGCAAACAGCCCAAAGTAATTTAGTAGAAGTTAGATGCCTTTTTTAAATTCCTAATAATAATTAAACACATTTCAAACTAGAGAAGTTGCATTTCCTGTGAAAATGCAGTGTGAATGCTTTTTTTGCTGAATGATTTTGCTGAAAGCGGCTGAAGATATGCTGAACAGCTGAAGTTTAATGAAGATGCAAAAAGTG
>NC_051432.1:22810943-22829226 GCF_001649575.2 Kryptolebias marmoratus
TTGACAGGCTGATGCCGGTGAACTGCCAGGTTGTGATTGAGTTTGGCAAGGGAACATTTCTCACCAGTGATGTGGAGTGACTGAAACACAGAAAAGTGCAACTTTTGAAGCAGAAGCAGCTTCAGATGGCCACAAATTAAGAAATAAAATGAACTGACAGGGGGTTTAAAAGCTTGTACAAGCTCACCAGTTGGCTTGAGCACAAGGTGGTAGAATGATGTCTGACCACAGCCAACTCTCAGAAAAGTAGGTTCGAGAATATATGTAATTGCTGTCCGTGTAACTGTCATCCTCCTCATCTAAAATGGTAATACATACAGTAACAATATTTCATTTGGTATCATGTAAATGCTTCCTGTGATCTTTTTGTTTCTGACTGCAATCTTATTCAAGGTTTTCTTCGTTCTTTTTAACTATCTGGCTTTGCCTTTTATTGCAGCAGTTCCGAAAGGCATCAATGACCATCCAAAATATACTCTGTTCTCTGCTAACACGGGTATAAAAGTCAGATTTCATTCATTCTATCGGTAAATAACATTTATGCTGCTATTCATTATTATACTGACTCACTAAAAAGAAAGCGAGTTTGTGCATGAAATAATCAAATGAGAGACATACACACAAAAACTAAAATCTTTTAAGTTAATTTTAAAAGAATGTTCTGTCCAAGCCATGTCACAGGTATGAAATAGATTTTTTTGTTTGATTTTCTAATAATGTACAACCTGACAAAACATATAAAATCTATGAAACATGGATAAATGAACTAATATTTGTATATTTGTTGGTTTTCTTACCCAGAGTAGTTCTCACTTCCATTATTGTTGTGGCTCGCTTACGTCTGGATGTTGCTTTACATTTCAACTCTGAAATGTAACAGAAATTAGACTTTCAAAAAACCTGTGGTCAAAAATGTCTAGTCTTTTAAAACTTAAATTGCATCCACATGTACATAAAAGACTAAAAAAATTAAAGACTTAACATTGTTCTATGTTGAAAAGAGACAGAGTTATAAATGTTTTCCTCAAACTATGTATATGACTTTTTGTGCAATCTTATGCAATACTGGAAAACCTTGCAAGATGTGTTAGTGGTCAGAGTATACATTGAGGGTGCTTCACAGCTTTGACCATATCAACCTTTAGCTTAATATGTATCAATTTAACTCAGTTATAACTATTTCTGGGTTTGCTAAGGTCAGGTGGTTGTAGTAGCAAACTTGCAATGGGTTCACTCTAAAAGTAGAGTAGATGTATTATTCAACTATAGATGTACAGTATATCCAATTAATCTTCTGTAAAAGTTTAATTAAAATCCAGCCAGTGGTTCAAGAGACATTTTGCTAACATTCTGACAAGGTTGACTTCAATAAATAAATGGGAAGGTTTTCAGAAAAAATCTTACACATTATGTTAGTGCTTAAAGTTTGTTTTGAAGATCACTCTCAACCATTACCACCCCACATTTTAGGTCATTATGAAATATATAAAATATATATAACTATACTATACTATATATAACTATACAAGAAGATGAAAGATTATCACCTTGTCTGTAGGGAGTTCCTGAAGCGGTATTGGACTCAAACAGCAGTCCAGCATCAAAGAACACATTCATACTGTTGCTTCCACCACCAGGTGTGCAGCCGGTGTCATACTTTTCCACAATGTCCCACATCTGCAGGGCAGCAAAGTAAACAGACCAGGCTTAGGGTTACAAGACATGACATTGTTATTGTTCTTAATTATTCTAAATAATCCTAACCTATATAAAAATGAATAACCATTGTAGAAATTACTTTTTTCTGGGTAAGACGGTTCTTATTGTTTAGAACATAGACGCCTTTGTCCACTGCAACCAGTCCCACTGTGGCACCTGGATCTCCTGTGACTCTCAGACTGAACATCTTGCGAGGCTCATAGGAGGGAACCTGTCTTGCTGATTCCAAAGTCAACTATGTGTGAAGAAAAACCAAGAAATAAATTGTAAATATGTCCCATACATGGTTAACATCTGTGTGTCTTGTTTTTAATGTTGCTAATTGAATGTTGTGTGTCTCACTGATCCCATGCAGGAGTCTTTTACATCCACCCAAACTGAGTCTGACACCACTTCATTATCAGTTGGATGGTAGTAGGCTAAGATGCGGAATGATGGCAACATCTCTTTGGTGACTGTAAGTATGAGGGAAATAAGTGTTTGTCCTTTTGTTTGGTAACGCTCAGACTTCACCAGCTGGCCTCTGCTTGTGATCTGAGGACACAGAGCTGCATATTAATACATGTGTATTTTAACTTGCACCGTTCAGAGGAGAAAAGCAAACATCTCTCACCAAGTATGTGATGTCCTTGGGTTGGGTTGGCTGCTGATTTAGGATGAGGTAAACAATCAGATTGTCTCCTACTTTCACCTCAGCTGTATCAATGCCTACAAATTGAAAAGTTAAAGCAAGTGTCGAAAGATCAACTGCTTGACTTCTGTTCCTGTTCTATGTTAACACAACGTTTCTGACTATATGGTGTTATGCAGAACATTATTTACCAATGTGGATGTAACTCTTGCTGCTGGTGGTATATGGGTTAGCTGTCATAACGGCTGATGCTTGTCTTTCATTTAAAATCTGAGGATCATTTGTCCTTGCCTGTAATTAAAAGCAAAGACACACATAAGCTTATAGAAATGGATGTACAAATAAGTGGATAGATGGATGGACAAGTAGAATTTTTCAAAGCAAAACTTTATCCTTGTCTTATTGCTGTTGATATTATTTCCGTAACAGTTTATTATTATTATTATTATTATTTACTCTTTCTTTGTTTGAACTTGCTTACAGTGATTGTCAAAGTTTCTTGTGTTGCATCTGTTCAGATGGAACACAAGTTAGGCTTTGGGTGTTTCAGACTGCTCACACTAATTCGCAAAGTGGCATCCGTTGCTTGTGTGTTGACGGGAAGAATCGCTATGCCATTTTCTGCCGTGATGGCCGTCACTGCACCAGGATTGACCACCACTGGAATACCTCCAGCTGGACTGTCATCAGGATTCACCACTTCAACCTGCCGTTATATCATGGAAAATGAGTCAGACTACTGCTGCTGTTTGCATTTATAGAATTTCACACAAATAATCATGTAATGCAAAACTGATGGTGGTAAAAAGGTTTATAAAACCTACATAGACTATTCAGTCTGGTCTGAATTAAACTGTATTTCTCCAGACTTAGTAAAGTGTCATTTTTTACTGACATACCACATGAAACAACTTTGGTTATTTACCGCAACATTAAAGGACATCCCTGGTTTGAAATATTTGGGAGTTTTTGTGAAAGTGATTCTGTAGGGGGATTTGACAATCTGGATGCCTCTTTTTTCTGCCTCTACCATTTCAGCTCCTGTAACAGAAAAATGAACCAGGGATCCAGACTGCATGAGGTGTTCAAAAAGAACGTTGTATTTATTAAACAAAAACTAAGGACAATAAAAGCTAATGTGGCAGTAAAAAATACAAAAAGACCAAGATAATGCTTAACTGAATTAGGAACAGCCGGACTATACACAAGATTAAGTCCAAACACTGCCCAATGCTTTTTAACTTACACTTTATTAATAGTTATCTGCAAAAAAAAAAGATAGTTTATTCCAATGTATGTTTAATTATAATAAAGCTGATGAACAAAAAGACATGAAGTTGAACTAAAATGATATAAAAAAAAAATATATATATATTTTTTTTATATCATTTTTTCTTTTTAACCTTTTGGTTTCTTTAAACTTTTAGAGCTAAATGACTATAATGTTACTTTTGAATACACTAAATAACCACAATTCATTTAAGAATTATCATATTACCCTGGCAAAACCAAACAATCTGTCTCTTACCGCTCTCTGTCAGCACACTGACAGCCACATATATGGAGTTGCCCACAAGCGCATTGATATCTGGAAACGTCTGAGTGATCTGTTCCCTTTTCAGCGTGACCTGTCCGTCTCCATTTTGGACCTAAAACAACAACATAAAGAATGGTTGGCCTGAATTTGAATGGACATGTTACATTTTTACTACATTTGGACTGGATTAGTAACACTGTGTGAGTCCTCACCGGCACTCGTGACAAAGAGTGAGGAAGACTCTTCTTCACGCTATTTTCCATAATTCCAAACACCACATAGGCCGTCCCATAAACTTCTTTTCCAAACAGATAACTATGACCAAAAGACATGGATATTTTAAGGCCACACCATAACAGCAACAAATCTGACCAGAGTAGACAATACTCTTTATTTTATGTTGCAGGGAATAAAAAAAACCCCCACGTACGTAGCTTTGATGTTGATGGTAAGCTCCTCACTGTCCACATAGAAGAAGGGCTTCTCAGATAACAATTTAACCTCAAAACTAGGAAGCACTAAAAAAGAAAAACAGCCAAAAAACCTTTTATTGTGTGTTCTATGAGGTGAAAGGTAAGTGAATGACAAATAGTAGACCTGATACTGAAAGACTTACCGTATTCTTTGACTTCAAACTCTGCAGAATAGCTCTGCTGTGGGTTGCTTTGGAACTTTGCCACCACTTTCCACTGTCCAGGACTGCACAAACACACACATATTCAAGTCAATGATCAATTAAGAACGTTGTGATTTCATTACAAAAGCTAAAGAAAACTCAAAAATCAGATTTCAGAGCAAAAGGTTTACAACATCTTAAAGAGAGCAGTAGAGACCAGAAGCTGGTACCCCAGGTGACAATCAGATACTGGATTGGTGCCTGATTGTCAGTGAGGAAATTTCATAGCTCCACAGATTGGGACTGAAATCTATCCTCCAAGACAACAATGTTGACCCATAGAGAGCAGGGTTTATCAGGGACTACCTCCAGTTTTAGAGAGTGGAGAGGATTGAATGGCCTGCCTGCAGCCTTGACCTCAGCCCCTCAGTTTGAGTGTGCTGTTTGTTCCAGAGTGACCAACTCAACCACACTGACGGACTTGCAACAAATGCTGGTTGACCAAGCTGGTGAGCAGCATGAGGAAGAAGTGCCAAGCTGTTTTGGCTGTGTATGGTTCCTCTACATCAGGGGTGTCAAACTCCAGGCCTCGAGGGCCGCTGCCCTGGGAGTTTTAGGTTTTTCTGCTCCAACACACCTGATTCAAATGGTTTAATTACCTCCTTACCAAATCATCAAGTTCTCCAGGAGCACGGCAACAAGTCATCCATTTAAACCAGGTGTTTTAAAGCAAGAACACATCTAAAACATGCAGGAGAGCAGCCCAGAGAAATGGAGTTTGACACCTGTGCTCTACATGCTACTGAGGCCCATTTGTTAAATGAACAAGTTGCTAACTTGCCAGGATGTCTTTTCCCTTCAGACTTCAACCATCCAATCCAATAAACCACGCAAACAAGAGTCATTGATCAAGTTCTTCATGGACATAACCCACATACTCAACTCTGCTGCTCAACAAACAAATGCATTTCTCTAACAAATGTGGCATTGTTTAAGGGGAAACAAACAGGATTTCCAACAGTATAAAATTCATTGCCAAGAAGCATTGTTACAATCAACAAATAAAAGATGAAATAAAATGAAAAATACTCAATCAAACAGAAATTCCCTTACTTTTTGTGCTTGAGTTTATCATTAAAATTTGTCTAAACAACACTATAATCCTACATTTATTCAAAAACCTTTTATTAGGATTATTTATGATAACTTAAAGTGAGCTTCACACAAGAACACAATCACAATTTTTACAATCACTAATAACTAATTAAAAAATACTCACCTAACAATTTCACCAAGCTGGAAATCTCCAGAGTGCATACCACCTTTCAGAGAGACTGGATCAAGTGGTATTACGATGTCTTTGGGAGTCTAAAGTAAATAAATAACAATAAACAACTATTAGGCATCTTTCATTTACAGTTGGGACAAACTGTGTATTGTAGATCATATTNTTATAAAAGAGGCATTTGTCTTCATCTTCAGTGAGCAGCTGAGCTAAAGGGAAACATTTGTTTGTATCAGAAATGTTTGGTTTTCTGTCAGTTGTCTCCTCTCCTGCTAAAACCACACACTCTATAAGGGTGGTTTTCAATATATTCCCAGTACCAGGTGACTGTTTATTATTTTCAAATCTAGTCCCAAGAAGAACAAAACACAATACCACAATCTCAATGGCAATAGATGCATCAGTTTGGGTTTGTTCATCTTTTTCCACAGGCTCCATTTGTGGTGTCAAGGCAAACATCCTGTAATAAACTGTTAAAGAAAAACTTAAAGTTCAGTAAAACAACAAGATACATATTTCACATATTCTGTTTAAATGCACTATATTTATAATTTCAGTCAGTTAAGGGTCATCAGGCACCCCTACACCTTTTTTTCTTTATTATAAATATTTACTTTTAAAAATAACAGACTTTATTTTAAAAGCTGTAGCCTTTGTTCCTTTTTAAATAGTTGGGATTCCACCAAAGTTGGACCACATAAACTTTAATTCAGTGGAGATGATCACAAAGCTGAAGAGGAGCATTCCAAACTTCAAGAAAGTACATAAAATATAACACAAAGTTGTAATCTTGACCTCCAAAAGAAATAAAAAACTTATTTACATGCTTGGACATTTGCTGTTTCATTCATTCATTCAGGCAAGAAAAGTTCACAAGAAGAATTGCATGTTCCAAAACCAAATCCAATTGAGCCTTTTCAGTATTTTAAGATATTGGCTCATGCAGGACAGTGCAGGCCGAAGTACAGTATATGTGCTCACCTTTGCTGTTGGGGGTGTAGAGGGTCTTGTCAGTCTGTATGAAGATGTACCCAGACTGGAAGGACACCAGGACGACTTTCTCCAGCTCTTGGTCAGGGAACTTAGCTTGCAGGTAAACATACTGTTTCACAGTGGGATCCCTGCTGAAGTCTCCAACTGGGATCTGAAACCAGAATCAAAAAACAGGTGCCCCTTTGGTTAGGGGGGTGAACAGGAGAGGAGAATGACACAACCATGTCTATATTCTCGAGGTCTGCCTTAAGGTACTTTAGCTGCTAATTGACAAAAATAAATGAAAATATACTGTATTTATTTACAGTTATTCTTCCAAGCTGCTGAAAGTCATTGTCGCTATTAAGGGTCACAGATGTCTTGACCAGTTCTTTGGATTTGGTTGGGTGGTTCATCACTTTGATCTCAACGTTAATGGGGGCTCCGCTGCAGTCTTGACATTCTACAAAGATGTTTTCTGCTGTTCCGACTCGCAGCAAGTTGGGGGCAGACAACACTTTGCTGCAAAACAGACAATAAATAGTTACTAAAAAACTGAAATAACTGTTGTAACTAGAATATCATTCATTTTAATTACATACATTTTAGAAAGTAAACCGACAGACTCATTATTTATCAGCTGATTATTGTCCTCTTATACATCTGCTGTTAAACTAATGATCATGTGACTTAAAAAAAAAAAAAAAAAGGTAGAAACAAACTTCTGCAACTTTTTATTGGATTTTTAGAGGAAAAGTTATTATGTGAATAAAATGCTAAAATCAGCTGCCATCACATTCATAGATTTAACCTATAAAACCTTTATGTGACTGTTTATTACACAAATAAAAAATCTATTTCCTTTTTTTGTCGTTGCAGGGATGGGTTGTTGTATTGTAGTTTTTCGTTAAGCTGAAAGTTGTCTGGACTTTGCAGCCAATGAATGATCCATTGATTATCTTGATTAAGTTGCAGAAGTGGATTAATCAAAGTTTTCTACATGATACTTAAATTTTTGTTTGTCCTGTCTGGTGCAATGCAACACAGTGCAAACACAGCACCGCTTGAAAGATATGTTTAGTTACATAAAACAATGTTCAAAGTACACGTCAGTTTCTTTTTAGAGTAAATTACAATCAAATGAGATTAACAATCAAATCTAAGCAAGATGTCTTTGTACTCTTCTGTGAAAATCTTACCAGAAACTATCAGAAAAACATGACAAAGTATTTTTAAAAGTCTACAAATTCTGTTTAATAAATGCCAAGTATACAAGAGAAACAAACATTCCTGAGCTTTGTTTTCTTTAAATCAAAGTAAATGTGCAAAGACTCAGAAGGTGTACTTACAGAGGAGCTCCATCAGCAAGAGAAGTCAGTGAGACAAAGGCCAGAGAGGCCAGCAGCAGCAGGTGAGTCCTCCTCATCCTCCAACCTGATCCTGATCCGCCGTCAATGTGGATCCAGGCTCTGCAGCTTTCTTTTATCCACTAACCTGCTCATTTCCACGTATTACGGTTTAATTCAACCAGCTTCTGTCTGCACACATAAACACAAACAGATTTACACGTGACTTCCCAGCAGCAGTTGGGAAACAGTTCTGATCTGATACGTTATCTCCTCTGGGGGGAAAAACTAAATAGCAGAAAATCAATAAAGGCTGTTGCATGTCTCTCTTACTTATGAACATTTAAAAAAATTAATAGATACAGCATAATAAAAGTGATTTTAAAAGTTATATTTTTCAAGTCAGAATTTCAGTAAAACACACAAACTTGTGTTACTTATTTTATTTTCATTTTGCCTTTTGCGATCAATAAACATGCAGCTATAAAGACAAACATACCGAGCAGCGGTGCTGCAAAGGTTTTGTTGGGCAACTTCTAAGTAGGTTATTGGTGGAAAGGGGGGAAATTTTTCTGCAGCTACTTAAACCATCTGAAAAAGCAATGTGATCTTATAATTAACTTAATAAATGTTGATAAAAACAGTTTGTAAGTACAATCTTAAATTTAAACTCTTTAAATGTTATTGCACAGTAATTACACTCCTTGTTTAATTGTTTATAACAATACTTCACACAGGTCAGATGTAGCTGATGAAAAAAACAAACATTTCTTTTTTTTATAAACTATTAGTTACAATCACAAGATTCTTTTTTTTTATTTACTTTTTGACATACATAAACCAGCTTTTTTACTACAGTACTTTTTAAAATTTTATTGTCAGTTTTTGAACAAATTTCTAGGCCCTTTTCCGCCTTTTCTCTGCTCCTCTGTAAATAAATGAAAAAATAAATTCTTGATTCTACATAACTTTTGAACTGGATAAACACATGAGCTCTGTCGTAACGTCAACCCTTCGCCACCTAAGGTCAAAGGCTGTTTTACTCACAAAGATCTGTTGAGTGATCCAATATTTTATGTCCTCATGCTTGGATTGTTGCAATTCATTATACTGTGGTATTGATCAGTCATTAAACCATCATCAATGCTGCAGCCTGTCTTCTGTATGACCACATATCACCCACATTAACCTCACTTCACCAGCTTCTGGTGCACTAGGAATGATTTTAAAGTCTTGTTCGCTGTTAAACCTCTCAATAGTTTGGCACTTTAGTATCTCATTGAGCTGCTGAATTGTCCTTTTTTTATTTATATATTTTTATAGTCAGTTTTATTATAGTCACAAATTATGATTTTGCACAGTATTAGTATTGTTTTGCTACTACTATAGTTTGTGTATTTACTTTTGATCTGTTCAGTATATAGGTCAACCAACACTGTTTGAAATGTGTTTTGCAAATAAAATTTGAGTTGAGTTCTGTTTTTTTTCTTCTTAATTTTCCTCAAGGGTATTGAGGTATCTGGGTATAGCGATGGGGTCTGAGTTCCAAGTTGAGACATTGTCTTCGGGTACAATCCCTTTTCGGGAAGTGGGCTCCTAAGCTCACATTGTCGAAAACAACTGTACGAAGACATATATGGCGGGGTTAGCTGTTGCACGTCTTAAGACCCCAGCTTATCACCATAAAGGGAATTGAATGTATTCAAATCTATATGGTTAAGTCCGTCCCAGTGGGATGTGTGTGTGTGTTATTCTACAGCTGTGTGTGGTGAATGTCTATAAAAAGAAGCAGCCCAGAGAGGAACGGGGGATTTCACTGATTGGGCCAGAAATATCGATTCGGCACAGATTCTGTTATTTTGAATAACCTCTCACTGTTCAAGAATTACTTATGTCTGTAAAGTCATTTCTTTGATCATTACATCGCTTTTGCAATTATGAAGACCCAGAGGAACGTCCACCATTTGAAGACACTTCAGTATTGTCACTGCATCATTTAGATCTCTCCAGTAAATGTAATAAAATATAACTGAATGTGTTGATAATGTTTTTCCACACCCTGAAGATGAAATCGAATAAATCTAACCGGATGTTTTGAAAGAGAAAAACGTGTTCAAAGCATGTGGGACGGTGACAAAACATCAAATCAACAAAAGTTAAGACATCTCAGTTAATACAGTTTTATTCTGTCACTTTTACATCTTCACATGATAACAGCCAATGTTGTACAACTTTAAGTCAATGTAAAACATGTTTTATTCTCTTGAATTTATTTATTGCTGACATGCGAAGGTGGTGTACTGGTCGACCATCTCCTCCAAGCCCAAACAGGTGGGTCGGTGTTCATCAAGCTGACACTCTGCTGGTGTTGGCCAGTACTCAACCCAGGTTCTTTCCCCGAGCACGTACTGAAACCTGAGGAGAGCGACGACAGAAAAACATTAAAAGGTGATGTGACCAGCTTTCTGTAACATTCAGAACATAATTAGAATAATGACGGATAAACATGATATTTAATAAAATACACCAAAGGAACAAATTAAAATTAAAACCTTGTACAAACTTACGTTCCCTTTTTGTCATCTCTGTGAGTATCTTTGGATGAGCCCATGATAAGGTATGTTTTGTCTTTTTTTAGACCTAAAGCTTCTCTGCAGTGCTGATAACTGAGGAATGTGCGCAGTTTACCCGCAGGACCGACATCGATACTTCCTGTAAATAAAATGTATCAGAATGGAGAAGAAAAGATGCCTTTTAAAGTTTCATTAAATAATTTAAAAGGTGGAATATGCAACTTTGAAAAACAACAATTACTCAAATACAAATACTTTCTCACTGAACTGAATTGTAGTGCAAAAACAAATTTTAAAGCTGAGGATTTTACACAGTTTAGCTGCAGAACCAACATCAATACCCACCTTCCTTGATGACCTCGACTATCCGCATTTGGTAAGTGTCTGTAGACAACTCAAAGTTAATGCCTTCCACCATAACTTTGTAGGCTGTAAGTAGAAAATAAGTAGATATAAGCTCCAGTCCTTACTCTTAATCACAGTTCAGATGGTATAAGTGAGAAATGCAGTACGCTTATTGTTTCTTACCATACTCAATTTTGCTTGTCTCTGTGCTCTCGCAAATCTTGGTTGTTCGCTCATCGTTGCTGATTTGGCCGCTCTTCTGCATACTGCAGTTCTCTGAAATAATAATGAAAAAAAACAAAAAAAAACACAATGTGTAAGTGGGCTGCAGACAAATAAAAGCTTAAAAATAAATGGTTTAAGAAAGAATGCAGCTACAGTTAAAGGCAAACAGTTCAGTCGCAGCTACTCATCCAGATTGAAAACACAAGCTGCATCAATTTGGAGTAGATGAATAGAGCCATGTCTCTATAACAGTATGACAATTGCTTAGCTGACTAAATAGGCTTGTCAGATCTGCATCCAAATTTCCTGGTTTTAATGCCATATACAACTCCTGCCTTCCTAAAGTTGAATTGAAGATAGCCAAAGCTCAATCTCCGACTGGAAATACTATTTTTAGGCCCCTTTTATCAGGCAGAAGGTCAAAAGGTACCATGAGTAGAGCCATCCAATTCTCAAAATCCCTCATTATGTATGTTTTTTAAATATTTGATTTTATGATGTTATATATGGTTTGTCCTGCATGATGTGCATGCACCAAACCTAATTCCAAGAGATGTCATTTAGTATTGGCAATAAAGTCCTAACTAGACTTAAGTGTGATTCAGAGCTGTTTTTTGCTATATGCAGACAACGCAAATGCATAGGGCCCCACAAACCACTACGGGACCCCAACACTGAATGTTCAGTGTCATATGAGGAGAATTAAAATTACCTGACTTCATCAGTGTGTGTTTAACTAATAAATGTTCAATTAGCTGCTTAATCAGCATAAAAAATACTCCATCTTTTCTCCTCTGTTTCATTGTAAACACATTCAGCTGCTGCTAGAAAGTTAGCATGTGCCCAGGAAAGGTTACATTTAATGTCTTGTGCTTGCACGAAATCTCATTTCATTATCGAGTCTTCCTACTATGCTACTAATCTTGTTTACCTTCTGCACATGTGCATTCACTTTCTGTACAGAGCTGCAGCAAGTGTCCAGCCCTTCTCTCTGGATGGTAGAATTTCACACAAGATGTTCCTGAAATGGGAAAAAAGTCATTGAACATTTCTTGGCTTTTGCAGCACAGCAAAACATACAATTGCTACATAAAATATACCCAATTAACTCTAGTATTGTCTCAAGTCTAACCAGTTTAACACAGTTCATTTTTTAAAAGCACTTATAATAGCAAAGAAATAATTGGACATCAAAATATAAAGGCAAACTGAAAAAAAATCCCCAATAAGGGCAACATTTTCTTCTAAAACTTACTGTCATAATATTCATAAACAGACACAGCTGCTGGCTGTAAGACGCCCACTTTCAACTTCTGATGAATCCTGAAAGCAATCTCCTCTGGTCGCCTGTGAGAAACCTGAGGAGAAATCGAATAAATAAATAAAAGCAAAGACATCTTGAACAAACATCAAAATGGGCTAGAAACAACAGAGGAGGACTGATGGCTCACCTTGTCCAAGTAGATGATAAGAGAGCCCCTCTCTGACAAAACTGTGTTCATTTCATATCTGTCAATAGTGCGGGCAGGTCCTTTAGACAACTGCACACATAGAAACATATGAACATGTCATTAGACATCTTTTTTTTTAAACAATAATATATTCCTTGGTTTTGATAATAATAACTAATAATAATAACTTGGTATTTCTCACCAAGTCCAGGTCGTTTGTGTTTACTGTGAAGCCAGTTAGCAAGCCAATATCTAAGATTGACATGGTGGCGTCTTTGTCCTTGTCCAAAAACCTGTACACAGAATTTACAGAAGAATTTAGATGTTTCCAACTATTTTTTCTACAGAAACCAGAGTGTAGTGTACTGTACTTACAAAACCTCTATTTTGAGCTTGTATATCTTTTCATCGTCAGCCATTTTCCCTGTAGGAACAAACGTTTGATGAGTGAGATCATTTGGACAAGCTTAACTGGGAGAAAAGCATTAAAGACACAAATAAATCAATCACCTTCTTCTAGTTCCACTGACACATTAAATTTCTGGCAGTCACTTTCTTTTTGTTTTGGGATGGCATAATACAGCGACACCATCTGTCAGAAACAAAGTTGGATTGTTGAATTGCGATTAAATACTAATATTAAGCCTCATTGATAAATTCTTGTCAGGAAAAAAAATTTAATTTGATTGACGAAACTACATCTGTAACACAATAGATTAAAATTTCATACAATTTAGCAGGTTAGATTAAAACAGCATTTGATCATTTATATTCCTCTTCTAAATTTATATTAGTTTAAACAAGGAAAATATTCCAATAACGTTTGAAATTATAATTCAAATATACTGTACATATAAAAAAGATGAAAACAAATTTTAGATCTTATGCAGGCATTTAAATTAATTTTATTTCGTCCCCGTTTTTATTTTCCGCTTGTTTTTCAGTTTGAATTTATTTTTAGTTCCTTCTATGTATTCATTTGATTATAAATGTATCTAAAATTACAAGTGTAACTTAATGTGTAGCTCTTTTTCTAAGAAGAAAATAGTCAGACCTAAGGTGCAAGTAAAATAATAGAATTAAACACGTTTTGTTTTTAAAAGAACCTAAAAAATATGTTTTTCTAAAAACTAGAAATTATCCGCATTCACTAAAACCTTTATTATCAGCCTTGCAATAAAGTAAAAATATAAAAAGAAATCCAATTCAAAAGAATTACAGTTGTTATTGCAACCTACTAATTGTACTAAGTTGATAAATATTTTTAAATATCTAAATGTAAATCTGATCATATACCAGAATGGAAAAGAAATATATGCAGACTTTACACTGTCTGAAAGAGAAATACATGTGCATTTCACAGTCCTTACAGTTTGAAAAAAAAGTGAAGTTAAGAAATAAGGTTGAATATTTGCATACTATTAAAGCTATATTTGGATTGGCTAGAACACACACATGTATTTTATGTATAACAAAAGACCCTTACTTTCACTGTTGCTTCTCCAGTTCCTGTGGCAGTCACTTTCACATCCTGGTTTATGTCATTAATCTGTTTGGGTATGAATATGAGCACAATGATGTATGTATGGAATATATAAACACCCACTGAACGTATAAACCAATCCTGGTCCTCGAGGGCCACTATCCTGCATGTTTTACTTGTTTCCTCTGCTCCAACACACCTGATTCAGAGGTTAAATCACCTCTTCATGTTCTGCAGAAGCCTGTTAATCACCCATTGACTCAAATCAGGTGTGTTGCAGCAGAGAAACAAGTAAAACATGCAGGATGGTGCCCCTCGAGGACCAGGATTGGACACCCCGGGTATAAACATTTACAGAGTGCTGTGTGTGTGATAGTTGTTAACTCACTTTAGATGTTCTTGTGGTATAGTGGTTTTCCCTGTTAAAGCTGAACTTGTCAGGCTTCGATCTGCCCGGCAACAAAATATCCACGTTCAGATCGTATTCTGGTTCTTTTGCATTGGTCCAATACTCTGCTACAGCATGGTACACCATTATAGTAGCCTGGAGACAGAAAAAAAGCAAGAAATAGGAAGGAAAATTTAAAAAATAATTAAATTAACCTAAAACAGGGTAGAGTTTCGTTAAAAGCAATTGCAGAGGTTTATGTTAACAGAAAGTATTGTGTTACCTGAGTTGATCCGTACCCTCCACCAACAAACTGTTGGCTGTTGAACCATCTGACAACAGGTCTTGCATCTTCAAAGGCCTATAATGAAATACATATTCAAGTATTTGTTTAATTTAAATGTTAATTAATTGTTTCAGTGTGGGGTTGTGTACTTGAGTACTTTTGAGCAGTCAACGTCGTACATGCAGTGGACAGCTATTCAAACAATCTTAGTTTAGGTTGGTTAGCAATGTGAATTTTTGTTAGTTTAGAAAAATAGTAACAATGTAAACAATCACCTGATGTAAAAGAGTCAAACTGTTTAAAATTAATAATATAAATTTTAGTTAAATTGCCAGAAAGTTAATTTTTGATATATTTTAAACAAATCTTCCAATTAACTGAAGTTGTCTTCACCCCCCAGGAGAAAATAAGTGCTCAAAGTGATATAAACTTTCAGATAAGGTGTTGTTTTACAAAGCAAAAAATGTTCTTGAATCAGACATTTTTTTAAACTAATTTTTAGCTCAAATAAAAGTGCATGTGGAAATCGTTTTAATTTGCTAATTGTATTTTTATTATATACAGAAATTTTAAGTTAAACATTGCTTCTGAAGTACTCTAGTATAGGTTTTCCAACTTTTATTTGTAAGTGTGATCTGCTTGTAAAACATACTTGGACGAGCTTACCTTAGCTCTGACCAGAGCCAGAAGAGCATAAGCTGTTGCCTCTAGCGTGAACATTTTCCCTCCAGGAACAGGCCAGTGGGATAACTCTAGAAGACACGAACAGTTTATAACACGTGTGTATAAAAACTCCCACCTCGCCCTGTTTGTTCCACATGGGCGGTTCCGGTCCTCTACCAGAGGCCTGGGAGATTGAGGGTTCTGCTCAGTATCTTAGCTGTTCCTAGGACAGAGATCTCTGAGGTTAATCCTGGGATCTGTTGGAGCCATTCTTCCAGTTTGGGTGTCTCAGCACCGAGTTTGCCAATGACCATTAGTACCACTGAGGACTTGACTCTCCACAACCTCTTCAAATACCTTTTGTAAATTACTCTGTTTCTAATTTCTTTAAAAGAGTTACAATTATATAAGAGTTAAAAATATTTTTTTTACTTTTTCTTATTGCCTTCTGAGCATATTCAGTCTTTATGATATTATTTTATATGCAATAAGAATTTTTTCATGTTACTCTACATTTCAGTGTGGCTTGAGCAGAAAAGTGCTGCACATCGTAATAGATTATTCAAAATGTGTAATAAACACATACCAGGAGAAGCAAACTTGTAGAGAATGTCCCGGTTCAGCTTGTTTTCATTGGCCAGGGCGTAAGATGTTATGGCAACGGCATAAGGGTTGGTGAGAGTCGGCAGACGTGTCTCCAGGTAGCTGATTGATTTGTCGATACTGGATGGAAGACTCTGAACAAACAGAAAAAAGAAAAGAATATGGGAGCATGAAGGATTAATGGGCAGTCACCCAGAGACACCAACATGAACACAAAAAGCTTAACCGTTTATTTCCATTTAACAATTCAGTTTCCTTCTTCTTCATATGAGTTGAACTGATCTTATTTGCACACCACTCAACACTAATTGGACCCACAGTATAATGCTTTGTTGAAATGTCCTAATTAAAGAGTTACAGTTACTCCATGTGAAGCCTCACAGTTGTCAAGCCTGATTCAAAAACTTAAAAAAAAAAACATTACAACTGGACTTCTGCTCTCTGTAGCTGAAGATGTTTTAACTCCCATCCAGGAGGCTTTCTCAGTTCAAAGCTGAAGAGTGTGGAGGTGCAGGCTTTGGACTGCATGGAAACCTACCTTATGTAATCTAGACTCACGCGCAGATAAGTTCACTTCCCTCCCAACGGAGAATCGTTCAGGTCATTGTCGCACTCTCCAGCTTTGAATTGAGAACGCCTCCCAGATGGGAGTCAAAACATCTTCAGCTACAGAGCAGAAGTCTAGTTGTATTGTTTTTAAATAAAACATTTTGAATTTACCATGTCCTGTATGACCGAGAATCCACACCAGCATATGTCAAGCCTAATGTTATGTTGTTAGTGTTAGAGGAAAATTAATCCCATTAATCAAACACCATTATACACAACATTCATTTATTCGTCATTTTATTTGATGCACAGATGTTGAGTAGCAATAAGTTTTGTTTTATAGACCTTTAAAAACTGTTTCTTATAACTACAAATTCTGTTAATTTATTTACAATCCCACTTTCAGTCAAGTTGAAATGTATGATCATAACCTCCTAAGAAAGGATGGGCAGATGTTCACCAGTCTGTGAAAAACTAAAAATATTGGAAAAATTTTCTCAATGAAAACTGAGAAGACTTTGAATATCTCATCTTTTACAGTTCATAATTTAATCAAAAGCTTTCAGGAATCTGAAGAAATCTCTGTGCACAAGGACAAGGCCAAAAGTCAATATTGGATGCCCATGATCTCTAGGACCACAGGCATCTCTGTGTTAAAAACAAGCCAGATTCTGATATGAACATGCATATATAATACAAAGTAACATCTTCACTTAATTACCAATAAGCAAAAATACAAATGGGACATATATAAAAGTGAGGTAGGTCGAGGCTCTGCTTTGATTTCTGTATTGTTAATTTTAGGTTAGATGTCAGACTAAAAATCTTAGGAGGACTTAGTTTAACTTCACAGTTATTGTTTTTCTTTTTTCTGGCTCAACCTGGGCTCAAACCCCCTACCTCAGAATTAGTTTACCGTCTCAGTGAATTAATAAATTAAAAAATGACAAAATTGATTAAATTGGCTCTATTTTATGATCTTGATTCTCCTGTTGTTTTCATTCTTCGGTAAAATGTGGGTGGATGCCTCCGCCTCACACCACCCCTCCCAACCTTCACCCCCAACCCTGAAGGAGGTCCTGCCGCAGTCCACCAATTAGTGATCACTGCTTTATACCCTGGTATTTATATTTAATTGATGTAATTGTTGCTGCTTTTTGTTGTTTGTTTGTTTTATTCATGGCAGCATCCTTATTCTAATTCCTTAACATATTGTACTTATAGGGAAGAAAATTTTCAGTTTAAATAAATAAAGAGTGTTAAAAAGAAGAAGAAAGGATAAAACACTGCAGGTAAGTACTTACACTAACAGATGCATCACATATTGTACGTGATTCTTGCATGGTAATGAGGCAGAAGGCTGTCATGGAGGCATCTGAATCTTTGCCATGCACATCACCCTAAACATCGACACACAATACCAACATGTCAGAGACATGTTGTAAACAGCGTCATCATGTCTAAAAAGCTACACATTATTTTATCTAAGGCAGATCATCATCAGTTTCATTACTAGGTATTTTATTAGAGATAAAGATAAATAATGTATGCACTGGTGCACTCACCATCATCTCTTTATGTATTACTTTTCCAACTTCCCTGAACATGCCA
>NC_051432.1:22829326-22859686 GCF_001649575.2 Kryptolebias marmoratus
CCAAGAAGAAAAGTTTGTGTATTTTACTACTTTGGCTGAACAATCTAACGTCAGGAATCAGCATCTTTATTCTGCATGAGGTTGCTTATGTTGGGCATCTGATCATGCTTCCTGGGCGCCTCCCTCTGGGGGGTTTCCAGGCACAACCAGGGCAGAACCAAAATCCCCAGGAGGAGCTGGAGAGTGTCAAAGGGGAGAGGGATGTCTGGATTTCCCATCTGGAACCAACCACAGATAAGCATAAATGGTGCTTATCTATGCAGAAAACAAGCTTCTAGATTATTTCTATAATATCATCATTAGGTTTGTTTTATTGGAATATGTATATACTAAGATTTGAACATATAGGGTCGTTCTTTTAAGCTTGATCTGTGAGTTTATTCAAAATCTTGGATGTGTCAGTAAGTTATACCATGTAAGATGAAGATGAGGTGTTCAATGTACTTCACTTTGTTTAAATAAATTCAAATACATCTGTTAGATTGAGCATGCTGCACAGCCATTATTGTGTTTTTAATATCCCACTAAAACAGCTTAAACTATACTCATCTGCTCATCTGAGACTTGTTAAACACTAAATCCCCTTCCTGACATCACTTATGTGTTATGAATTTGACTAAGTCTTGAGATTCCTGTAGAACATTGTTTATATTAGTGGGAAAACGTGACATCGGACCAAGTAAAAGTGTCACAAATCATGGATAGACTAAGAGTTTGTGGGACAACGCTGGGCTCCCTGTCTGCAGCACTTTTGGGTAACTGGGTTGCTGGTATGCGAAGGGAGATAAGGGAGTTAAAAGTAATCACACTATCAGATCATCAATACATGAAGCTTTTGTTCAGCAGGCCAAAAGACCCACCAGAGATTGTGAAATAAACAACATATGACTGCAATCAGTAAAAACCCTGTCCAAAAAAGTCTGCCAAAGTAGGTGAAAGTGGAAAAAGTCCCTTTTACTGTTGAAATCCAGTTAGAGATTTATAGCATAAACTTAGGGTGTACTTCAGGAAAAAAAAGGCAAGACTACAATAGTAAAGTGTTTCAGATCCAGAACACACAGCAAGGACACCCAGATCTTATTGGAACAAGATAAATGAGAGGTGAACAGGTCCAAAGGGGTAGAACGAAAGCAAGATAGAATGGCAGACGTATTAGACAGCTGCAAGTACTAATTGCAGCCATAATGACAATAAAAAGAGATCAGCCGAAGACAAATGCCTGCAGAGAGCAAGACGTGCGAAGAAGCAAGTGGGAAGAAAATCCAAACCATCGATGTGTTGGCCCTACCAGTCATTGGATACGCGACAAGAATTTTTAAAAAGCCATGAGATGAAGTAGCTGCACAAAGTCATGAACCCTGGCAATTAAATCCATAAAATGTTGTTTGGAAGGAAGGAAAAAGTTTTGAATAAATGAGATTGACGGCGTCCTGTAATAATCTGTTAAATTGATGTTATAGGCAGCAGAGGGCAGAGTTTGTAAAAGGAGGTGATGGTAAAATAGAATAGGCTGAAACGTAGGATGGAGGAGGTTTTAAGAGGACAAGAGAGAAGAGGAGCTGAAGGCCACAGTTGGGACAAACGAGGAGGGTGGTGTCAAACTCTCAGGTTTTTGATGGAGTTGATGTAAAGAGACACCATTCCTAAAAAGGCAGAGAGGACAGCATCTACGTCAATGAAAATGTTCTTTGCTTTGCTTTTTGGGTTTAATTTTGCAGGACCTGTAGCGCTGCTCTATCTCAGACCACATGAGACTCTCGTCATACATACAGGTGGTTGTGCTCTTTCCTTAACCCTTCTGTGGCCTTCGGGTCAAATGGACCCGGAGTTACGAGGACTTCTCTTCCTCTCTTCAGTTATGAGGGCTCCAGGAGGGTTAAAGTTGTGGTGTTGCGTGCTGACTTGTTCTGGTCACGGTATATGTTTCCTGGTATCTGGTGAGCTGTTCATGCTGGCTGCAGTATCTATTCTTTTCCTCCTACCAGGAGGCAAAATGTCCAAAATGAGCCATTTCGTTTGAGACAGCTAGTGTGAAAATCGCTACTCTGCAGTGAAAGAAAATGATACAATTTCACAGCATGAAAATATGTCTTTAAAACGAGCCATGTCAACAATAAGTTTGTTATATATTACTACAGTATGAAGTTAAGTATGATACTTGTTTTGCTAATGAGCCGGTGTATCCACCGAAGCATGACAGCGAAGTGAGGGCTGGGGAAACAAACCCACATGCTGATAAATCGATGAGACTCATGAGAGTAAAAAAGCCAGATACCCGACAGGATGCCCTAAGCTCCCGGTATGTTGAAACCCATTAGAAATAAATCTTTATGCAAATTTAGCGTATTTACAATAAAGTGTCTATACAAAATTATTCTGGATTTTTGCGTGGAGTAGGAAAAAAAAAAGCCTTTTTGTTTGTCTTGTTGTTATTCGCCTTTAAGGCTGCAAGCGTGACAGTCTAACTTACATTAGCCTAAATTATTTTTACCACAGAAAATCTTGGATTTGCTAACAGACGTTAAAAAAAGCCTTTAGTTTAGTCTTTGTATAACAGCCAAAAAAAATGACAGAATAATTGGTTCACGTTGGTACATGGAACTTAAGGTTTGCTGTGTGATATTTTCAGTATTTAAAAAACTTTCTTTTCTATCATGTGAACATCCTTCAATCAGAAAGAAACTGAAACTTCCACAAATCACGACCGTTTGTGTATTACATATATTTACACGTAAACGTCAGTATTGCACATTGTGAATAATTAATCTGACAGCGCTGGGGTAAAAACTGTCTTAAACACTGTTTTCAAGAAAAGACACAAAGCAGTTTCTCAGTATTGTGAGAGATTCCTCTCACCCCTCTCATGAGCTGTTTAACCTCCTGTCATTTGGAAGAAAATTGCTCCGTTCTAACGAGAACAAGCAGTGTGCTGCAGCTTCTTTCTCAGATAGTAAAACTGCAGAGTCTTCAGTCTTATTTTTAAATAAAACATGACAAAATAAAAAAGAATATGAATACCTAAAATGTGAAGGAATGCAGTTTGGTTATTAATGTTGCTTGTCAGTATCTTTAACATGCACCCATTTGATTATCGTTGCTCTATATAAAATAAATAAACTCTGGAATTATTAAATTATCCTTACAGATATTTAGGTGTGAATGTGACTTCTTTAAAATCCCTCTGAGTGGTTCACAAGACATGTACACCAAGGCATACATGCAGTCTATCCATCATGAACTCCTAGAGGGACTAAATTTGTCTGGAAACCAGACAAAATAGATGTCGGGAGGACAAGTGTTGGCGTCTGAATGTCAAACTGATGTGATAGTAGAGAGCTGCATGAAAATATGAATGAAGCTACGCGGCGCAGCCAGGCAGGGCCATCAAATGAAACACCAGGGGGCAACGAGGCTGAAGCAGTGTTTGAAAACAACATTTTAAAGTAAAACGTGTAGAAATTGCTACCACCATCAGAGCATCTGGAGGCAATTACTTGTCATTTTATTTTCCGTTTGCTGTCTTTAAATACAGCTTTATTAAAAGGAAATAAGACGCACAAAGTAAAGGTGAGTTCAGCAGTTGTCCTCTACATTTTCTTAGTTTTAACGTTCATGTGGCGTATCTTTGTTGCGCTCAGCTACATTTTCACCTTTAAATAAGCGGTTCAAACGCAGGGGCTCTATTGACAGTTAATTACTGGAACTAAAGCGTAAAATTAAACTCTGTTCCTGTCAGACATCAAATGAAATGTTACTCAGCACAATAATTATCTGTCTGAAAAGGGATTGGATGGTGATGCAGGAAAGCCTTGAGCTGCCGATGAGTCGGTAAAGTTGTCACGACTGCCACGGCCTTTAACGAGAATACTAAAAAACTTCTAAAACCTGTCAGATTCAGCTGGTGGATTTTATGTATTTTATTTTTATTTTGTTCGCTTTTTCTGTCCCAACCTGGAAATTTAAGTTAGAATCGTTCAATCTGAGATCTGATCACAGGTTAGACGCTGAACGAGTTCAGTTCTTAACACAATTGTTTTTTTCTGCTCTTTAACCTGCCTCTGCTCTGTCATATTGCAGATCTTCATGAAAAATGCAATTTAATATTGCCTCTAACATTCAGCAAATGCAGCCTCAGCCTCGCTTTGGTTAAACTATTCGTTTCAGTATTATTATGTGTCCACCAATCTATAAATCCATTCACACACATTTAGAATTTTATATAATCATTTGTTGTTCATTAATTTGATGTTTTTGAAAGTTATTGTGAAAAACACTGTTTAGAATATCAGTCTAGTTTAGTTTCAGTGAGGTGCTGAAAAGGTAACTATCGACATTATGTTCAAAGTTGTCATCCTTTTCCGTGACCTTCTCATGTCAAAGTATCAAACTTGTTTATATATATACTATACTGACAAAAGTATTCACTCTTCTCCCTTCACACTCAGATGAACTTGAGTGACATCTCATTCTTAATCCATGAGGTTTAATCTGATGTTGGTCCACCCTGTGCTGCTGAAACTTCTTCTAGGAAGTCTTTCCACAAGTTTAGGAGTATTTATGGGAATTTTTGACCATTCTTCCAGAAGCTCATCTGTGAGTTCAGACACTGATGTTGGACAGAAGGCCTGGCTCACAGTTTCTGCTCTGATTTATCCTAAAGGTGTTCTGAGGTCAGTCAAGTTCTTCCACACCAAACTCATCCATGTCTTTGTGGACCTTGCTTTGTGCTCTGGTGCTCAGTCATGTTGGAACAGGAAGGGGCCGTCCCCAAACTGTTCCCACAAATTTGAGAGCATGAAATTATCCAAAATGTCTTGGTTTGCTGAAGCATTAAGAGTTCCTTTCACTGAAAAACAAGCCCACGCCATAATTCTCCCTCTACCAAACTTGCAGTCAGACAGGTACAGTTCTCCTGGCAGCAGCCAGACCCCACTCGTCCATCGGGTTGCAAGGCAGAGAAGCGTGATTCGTCCCTCCAGTGCTCTAGAGTCCTAAAACTAAATCATGACACTGAGCTCTGATCTCATGTGTGCAGAAGCATCTGCGAACAGAACAATGCTGAGAACTGAAAGTGCAGAAAAAATGCTGAAGATGCTCTCAAGTCCTGTTGATGTTTTTCACTATTGTGGCTTTTTACATGAGGCTCTGCCGTGTAATTACAGTAAAATGCCTTTGTGGATAATTTTAGGTCAGCTTCATAAGTAATCCTCCCAGTAACTGATAACTGATGTAGAATCCTAATGTCATCTGTAAAGGAATTAACTTCATTGAATTGTTGCAGTCTATGTTTCAAAGTTTGTCTCATTTTTTTTCACAGTTTTGTACGTCTGTCAGTGATGCCAGAACTGAACCGGAAGTTTGGAAAACCACAAGGAGCAAACTGAGCAGAGCAGCATGACGACAGGAAACGTCACATATTTCTTCTTGTCGTGTCAGAAGGAAACATGAAACAGATCATAATTGAGTGGCAAACGCTTTTCTGTAAACTCTACAAAACAAGACTTCTGTGTGGATCTTTTTGTTTTGTCTCCCTGATTATTTTTCTACGACTTCATTCTGTTTGCCGTAATTTGTTACTATTTAGCCGGAATTGGAATAACACAACGAAACAGCTCTGCTGTAAATAGTCAGGTTGTTTGAATACTAATCAGCAGGCAGGAATGTTCTGAGTTTATAAACATGAATCTGAGGAACAGATTTTATGGACAAACATCATGATGTTGGCTCCAACAGATCAGCATTATAATTACTCTTTGATGCCATCTGCTTCAGTCACTATAATATTTTAAATTTAAACAGTCAAGCATTTTCATGGCTCATAGTTTATGTTTGCATGTGTGAGGTATTTACTCATTCATATGTAAAAATCTGTAAATTCAGTGGCTTTTAACTTAAGAGTGTCCTTTTGGAACCCGTTACAAAGTGTGATTAAACGTCTCCCAAATGCAAAAAACTGAAGCAAAAATCCAACAAAAGAAGTGACTTTAGAAAATGGTGCAAAGACTCAGTAACAAAATACAAAATGTGACAAATGCTGACATGATGTCACAGTAATGTCTACGGTTGTATTTTGAAGTTTTGTTCAGAAATCGTCACGTTTCAGTCAATGTTCAGGACAGCGTTTTGTGACCAAATGAACACAGATTTCTTATGATCACAATTTTGGAAATCAGCAGATGTAGCAGTCATTTAGATTAACTCTGATGTCTGTGCACAAAACAGTTGTTCTCCTCCTGATCTGATGCTTCTGTGAAGAATTTGAGTTTGAGTCTTTGGGGCAGAATATCGTACTCTAACAAAGGGGTGTTCAGTCCTGGTCCTGGAGGGCCACTATCCTGCATGTGTTACTTGTTTCTCTGCTCCAACACACCTGATTCAGTGGTTAAATCACCTCTTCATGTTCTGCAGAAGCCTGTTAATCACCCACTGATTCAAATCAGGTGAGTTGGAGCAGAGAAACAAGGAAAACATGCAGGATGGTGGCCCTCGAGGACCAGGGTTGGAGACATAGCAGATATCTGCTATCTGCTGGACTGGGTTTCTGGTGAAACCAAGGTTTTTTTCTTATTATTATTGTCACCAAAAATTTGCTTACATACTGCTGAATTATTGGGGTCTTTTGTTTTTAAACTGGTGTCACATAAAACCTGTGTTAAGTGGATGTGGTAAAAATGTTAACAAGTTATTTGGTTTTGCGTCCAGCTGTCCCATTCCTTTTATTACTTAGTCACATTTTTGACTTTTGAATGAATAAAAGGCCAGAAAGATTTTCTTTCAATTGTATTTAGTCTTTATCTTTCTCACAGCAAAATATAAGTATAGCACTAGGGGAGTGACTGTGGGAGAAAAGATTTTAATTCTTTTCATTGTTTTATTTGTTGCTCGAAGTATGAATTAGCTTTTGTTTTAAGCCTCTGATTGAGCAGTGATCATATATATATATATATATATATATATATATGGGCGGTCTCTCCTGGTAGCCTCGGGGTTCTGCACAGTAGCTGTTCCTCAGAGTCTGCTGGCCAATGAATGTTTTGTTCCAGTAGCCCATTTCTCATCCCCAACATCTGACGTGGCTCTTATCCACCATTCTTTTGTCCTAATGAACTCATTTTTTACGTTAGACTCTTGTAAGGAAAAAGAAAATCCCCTCAGGTTAAACGAAGACCAAGGAACCAAAGAGAAAAGATCGGATCAAATCACAGCATCAATTGTGCTCGTCGGTTGTTTCATACATGAGTTTATGTTTGATTAAAAACAAGCACTATGTGTGGCCATTTTCACAGAAAAAAATGACATAAAACTATATAAAAAACTGAAAATATTTAGGTGTTTTATGGAGCTGTGTTCAAAGGCATCTCCTATAGAGTATGTTTGAATATTTGTGAAAGCAGCTTTAGGGACTGAGTCTAAAACAATATTCCTCAAGGAAACAACAAAGTCTTTTGTAAAGTATTTACTGCATTGCATTGTTTTATGTTGCATTGCATATTTTACTGTATTGTGAATTACGCCATATCAGAATTATGCTTTGGTGAAAATGTTAATATGAGTGATTCAAACATACTATATGTAAATAATAAGTTATTATTAAAGACACTAAACAAGTTATATCTGCAAACTTTATCACTTTCTACATGTTTGATTGCACAGCTACAATGTAAAAAAATTTAAATATGAGTTTTAGAAACATTTTTGTCCTTTGCTTTGAATTGATTGGTTGGCCTTCAGGTGAACTGCAATCGTTATCCTGCTGTTTGTGTTGAGATGGGTCCAGACTGAGCCTGATCAGTCAGCTTTTTGTTGTCTGATGAGTTAATTAAACCGGCGCAGATATCCTTGTAAATAATATTTTAGTCTTTAGATCTGATGGCTTCATTGACGCGAGCAGGCTGAGTCTTTAAGGGAAAGCACTATTGATCCTGTGGGGAAGCAGAGAGGAGAGGTGCCGAGGCAACGAGCAAGCACGAACAGCACGTTTTGGATTTTTCATGAAAAGACCTTTTACATGCAAAAGAGTCCACAAGCTATTAGCTATTTCTTTAAAGCTACTTTGCAGCTGCTCACACATTTGGAATAAAAAGAAGTATAACAGCTATAAGTTGTCTGAAATACTTATAGTAGCTGTAGGCTTTACATCACAAAAAAACTTCTGAGTAATTCTCCAGAAAAGCAGAAAACATTAGACTCTCGTATCCTTCCTCCTGTGAGTATTAGTCTCACTGTGAGTGATTTTTATTGCTCTGCAGTCTTGTGTTTATGCAGATCTCGAACAGGAAGAATGGCGGCGCCTTGCATGTAGAGGGACAAAATTTGAATTTAATCTCCTGAGAGACAGGGTGCCAAGATGGGAAGGTGCTTTCAAAGCAGAACGCAACATTTATTATATAATCCACAAAAGCCCCTTTAGATATATTATTTAATATTTCTTGAAACAAAACAGCTTCAGAGAAACAGTGGCTGATATATCAGAGATCTACTATAAACACCATATTTGCATATCTAAATACTATTTCAAGCCATTGCATTGCAGCATTATGCAGGGCAGCTAATTATTTCAGGGTGTTTTGAATGTGAATTAACTGAATATGAAACTGAACAAATGAAGCAGATTTATTAAATGCAGAAATGCTAATCATCTGGGCTGCTTCTTCCATCTGGTGCTAATTTTCAGCCATTTCAAAGACAGGAGCTTTAACTGTTCATCAAAAACAAAACTTTAAAACCTTCGAGTTCACATGTTTTTTCCTCACACAGCTCACTGTAGGCTGAAAACGTGCAGTGGAAGAAAAAAGCCGAGCAGAGAAACATTATAAAGTTACTGAGGACAGACCCGGATCACTGCACTGACAATAAGACTTCTTAACCATCGGACTTCAGCTTCTCTCCACAGCCTTTGAAACGACCACATGCACGTAGGTATACAATTTAATACGCCCACAGCGAGATAAATTCTCTTCTTGTTCTCCTTCTTTCACTTTAATCCTCCCTCCCTCACCCACTCACCCGGACCTCCATCACTATAACTCTTATGCACGCACAAACACAATCGATTCACAAAATATTTGTCTC
The DNA here is from genome assembly GCF_001649575.2 of Kryptolebias marmoratus. Taxonomy (NCBI): domain Eukaryota; kingdom Metazoa; phylum Chordata; class Actinopteri; order Cyprinodontiformes; family Rivulidae; genus Kryptolebias; species Kryptolebias marmoratus. The sequence goes on from NC_051432.1 coordinate 22,838,399, forward strand.
AAAGTCTTTCTTTTTGTTGTGGGGAAAAAGAACAAGCTGAGAAATTTGTTGTTGTTTTTTTTCTCACAGGTTAAAAAGCACAAAACATATCTGGGTAAATGCTGATCTATGATTTTGCTTCACTTTGTTTTCAGCTACAATTTTGATCTTTTTAGTTATCAGCTACTGTTCTGCTCATTTTAGCTTTAAACTACTGTTTGGATCATTTTATTTTACAGACATTATTTTACTATTTTTTATTTTAGCTACTGTTTTCAAATATTTACCTTCAGCTATGGTTTTGCTTGATTTAGTTTCCAACAACAGTTTGACTGATTAAAAGTTTAGCAATGTTTTTTGCTAATTTTAGCTTTTAGCTACTGTTTTGTTAAATTTAGCTTTTAGGTACTATTTCACTGTTTTTAGTTCTGTTCTGATTGTTTTAACTTTAAAAATTCAGTTTCAGCTTCTTTGGGAAATTTTCGCATTTGTTCAGCTTTCATGCTCCAGTTCTGCAGCAAAATCCAAACGTTTCTGTTTATCTTTACATTTCTGATGATGGGAGAATTTACCTGCCCACACACACACACACCTGTAGTTTGGGTCTGGTCCTGGTTTGCTTCAGTCCGTCTCGTATTTTTCACAGCAGAAATTTAATATGTGCCCCGTGAAGTTCACCAAATTTATAACACCATTGGAGGCACAGCATCGGTCTTATCGGCTTTTACAAAACCATAAAGAAGGAGGTGAAATATGCGTTTCGGTCTGAAGGTTGTTGACAGAAAAGGTGAGAAACAGCAGTATGCCTTTCCTCAAGAATTCCCCAACTTTTTTCTGACAATAAATACCTCTCACACGACCAAATTGCAGCTGTGTTTGCATCTTGCTTCCCTTGAATCTGAGCTTTTCTGATCCGCCTGCTGCTGTAGAGCCTCACACATTACCTGAATGTGTCTCCACGTTCGGTAAATGTCACGTGAAAGCTGGAAAAATTCATAAGGTAGTGAGTAGATTTAAGGCAGCTGTGGCTCTTTTTCACATACAGTCGTCATGTTTTTTTTTTTCTTCTTGTTTTTAATTCACATTTATTTGTATTTTAAAGTATCATTCAGGGGGAATTAAAGGTGTAATTTGAGATCAGAAATGTTCATTTTATGTCCTGACTTTCAAAAAATGTCAGGATTTGGGTTTTTGTTGTTTTTTCTTTGTGATTTCTTTTGTATTCAGGGTTATTGTTTTCATGTTTTGTCTTTGTATTGTTTCTGCCTCTTGTGTTCTGTCATCATTCACTTCTCCTCTGTTTATCTCTTGTCTTCCTGCCACGCCCATCTCCACCTGTTGCTAGTTGTAATCACTCACCTGTGCCCACTTCCCCTAATGACCCTCAGCTTTAAAACCTGGTCACTTTCTCCACTTCCTCTCTGGTTCACTGTCTCTAGTTCCCTGTTGCTGCTCCCTGTCCCTCAGCGCTTGTTGTCTCGTTCCTTGTCTCACCTTGTTTGGATTTTGTTTTGTTTAGTTTTTCCTGCCACGTCAGCCTTTGTTTTTGTTTATTCTTTAGTTTAATAAACTTATTTTTTTTATGAAGAGTCTGGGTTCGCCCCCTTCTCCGTCCCTCTTGACACAAAAGGCATCCTCACACAGAAGATCCTGTGAGAATAAATCCACGTGGAACGATTAAAGAAAAAAACGTGATTTAATTGAAATATTAAGAACTGAAAAACATCTGAGATGTGTTTAAGACAATGTGCTGCTTTCTGTGAGAATTCAGGACCCAAATGATTGTTCAGAAGCTGTTTTAGTTTTTATCTTTACAAATGTATTTGTAGTTTCACCTTGAGTGTAATTATAGCGAGTGTTGTAGAAGCTGTCAGTGGAGCAGAGTACGACGTATTTTCCTCTGAATTGAAGAGAAAAAGGATAAAATCTAAAAATGTGACTCAAAACTTCGCTTAACTCAATGACTAGTTGTTGTGCATACAGATGTAAGACATTTTTCATTTGATCCAGCAGTTTTACCTTACCTTTACCTTTGTGAGCGATGTTCAGGGGTACAGAATATATAGGTGACCAAATTAAAACTAACATTAAAACACTTTAAAAGCAGTAATTTTCCTGTTGTACATTTGTTACATTACAGAGCTGTCCATTTAGTCTCGGTTCTGTCTGCCTGACCCGAGTTTGATCCCTGCCAGCTCTGGAGGAAGAGATTAGTCTGTTTTATGTTCTGTGTTTCACTGTAAAGTGCAGAGCAGATAGAGCACAATGCGCTTTGAGAGCTCCCCGCTATGTGGCTGAAAACAAGGTTTTATGGGAGAAGAAACGCTAATTTATTAAGAAAACTATGCACTAAAGCCTGCCATAAAACAGGTCAAAGCCACGGAGAGCCACAAATTCAACATTCAGTGAACATGTTTGGCTCCGGCTGAACATAAAAGAATTTAATGGTGACGGATGTTTTCAAGCCGTGCTCGCTCATGTGAAGGAAAGACCGCAGCCTTCTTCTTCTTAATGTAGAAACCGACTAACGAAGCTGTACGGTCTCTGCCATGTTGGGTATTGATTAGTTCTCCCCGCAGCGTCTCTGTGGTGGGGAGGTCGTGACCTTGTGAGCGTCAGATGGAGGCCAAAATGGAGGCAGACGCCATGAAACCCTCGACTTTTTGCTTCTTCTTTTATATTTAAACATTCTCTGCCATAAAAAGACACTGAAATGTGATCATCTAAAGCAGGTCAGGTTTATGCTGTATTTTTTTTTTTTTTTTTGCCTTTCTCCTCAGCAACAAATGTAAAAGCCAAGTTACCACCTGATGCACATTTTTGTCTTTTTTAAATAAAGATTTTTGCACTTTTGATGCCGTCTGTAAGCGTTTCGGTTTCTGTGCAACTAAAACGTACAGAGACAGCTGCATCGGCCCACCTTTTTAACTGTCCTCAGGCTAAATACTGACGTGTGTATGTGTGTGTGTGTGTTTGTGTAAGATATGTGCTCAGAATAATAAGCGATGTGTGTATGCACAACGGAATGACTGATTTTGTGTGAAAAAAAAAACTTCAAAAAAAGAAGTTGTCATTTTTTTGATTCTGAAAAGCACAAATATCTGCTACTTATTTAAAATCTTTTAATACACGCCTTTGCTAAATTACTTTTTCTTTTTATTTATTTTTTAAACCTTCTGACACTTTTAGTTGGCCTTTTACTGAAATATTTTAACTGTTAGTTAGCCTTCTGGTACCATTAGTTTATTTTAGTTTAGTATATTATAGCTTTTATCATTTCTGATCTGTTCAGCTGAGATTTTTAAACTGTAGTTTAGTTTATGTTAGCTTTTTTATCAGTTTATTATACCTTTGTATCGCTCTTATATCTTCATCAGTTTATCTTTAGCATGACTTAATAAAAGTTTCCTAGCTTATTTTTTCATCTGTTTTTGCTACTTTTAATCATTTATTTCATTTAGATTATCTTAGTTCATGTTTTAGATGAGTTTAGTTTAGTTTTTCATATTATTGTGTTTTCATGTTACTTTTGCTCCGTATTTTGTGTTTTCATGTTGTAAAGCACTTTGAACCGCCTTGCTATATAAATAAATTTGATTTGATTTGACTTTAAAATCTTTTAACTGCATGTCGTATTACAGTGCAAAGCTGTGAATTCTTTTATGTCTTTACCGATACCCTATTTTTTATTGTTATACACCGGGTGTTTTATTTCATGAACCTAACCAAGTGTTGTGTTATTTAATCACAAGGCTTTGATGCTTTATGCAGAAATGTAAAAATCGAGGGGAAGAACCTCCCAGTTACGTAAAACGATGTTCTAAAACACTGAGTTTAACACAACTGTAGAGACAAACGTTGCATCACCAAACTGTCCATTTAGTCTCGGTTCTGTCCACCTGACCCGAGTTTGATCGCTGCCAGCCTGATCCGCCTCCGCAGCTCATTCAGCCGCGTCTGTTTGTTGATAAAAATTAGCAGGAGCTTGTGGGAAACCCAAACGTGCTTTGTGCAGTGTGCTCCAAAAGTAAAAAAAAAAAAAATGTTGTAATAAAATAGGAATAAAAGGTACGCGGACATTGTGCGAATTTGTAAAGGAAAAAAAACATCTTTCTAAGGCAAAATCTTTTCCAATAGACAAATGAATATAAAAGCTGTTCAGATGTGAGTCCATTTAAATAAAAGCTCCAAATCTCAGCTTTTCTGAGTACATTTTCCTCAGATCTATAATATCTGTGTTTTAGTCCTTTTTACAGAATGCATAAGCTGCAGAATTAAGCGCGTTTCCCAGGAAACTGTGCGTTGATTTTACTGTAAGCTCTTCATGTTCTGAACAGCTTAAACGATGAGTTGCTTTTTAAGACTGCTGTGGACATTTGTGGAGGTCTTCTCTGACAAACAGCTGTAGTATAAAGTCTTTTAGACCAATGATTCCCAAAGCTGGGGTCGGGACCCCAATGTGGGTCACCCAACACCAAGTAGGGGTCCTTAGATAATCTCCAGATATCAATTTACAATAAAAAAACTTTGTTTTTATGCTATGTTTGCACCATAATCGCTACAAAAACTTGAAATAAAAGTCTGTAAATTGATTTTTAAAATAGAATCGTGGATGTTAAGACTTTGTGTTGTCATTATGTCCTTATTTAATAGAGTTATTAGCATTTTTGGATGTTTAAACAGCCAACAGATGGTGTCACACACCTTTGTCACTGTTATTTTATGGGTCGGAAGCTGAAATATTTGGGAACCACTGCTTTAGACTGCTAAAAGAAACAAACAGTAACACCCCAAACACCATCTCCAGTCTGCCTCCACAGATAAAGCAACAAATGATTAAGTTCTGAAGAAAATGCTCAATGAAGACACATTAAAGCAGGGGTCTCCGATCCTGGTCCTCGAGGGCCACCGTCCTGCAGGTTTTCCTTGTTCCTCTGCTCCAACACACCTGATTTGACTCAATGGGTGATTAACAGGCTTCTGCAGAACATGAAGAGGTGATTTAACCTCTGAATCAGGTGTGTTGGAGCAGAGAAACAAGTAACACATGCAGGATAGTGGCTCTCCAGGACCAGGATCGGAGACCTCTGCATTAAAGGATAAAAAAAATACTAAATAAATGGAAACATGATCTGCAATTTTAGGGAAATAAGGAATTTTTTAAAAAAAGAAAATGCTACGAACTAAAATAAATGGACAAAATAAGATATTTACCAAATAAAATAAGCCCATCAGTTTCTGTAAACTACAAGTCATTTGTTTCTTACCCCTCCAAACTATCCAGGTGTTGCTAATTTCTAACAACAAAAACAACTTTTTTCTTCTTCAGTGAAACTAACATTTCTTAATAAATGCGTATCATTCGTCTTCTTGAATACCAAAGTTTCAAACAGAGATCTGTTAGGGCTCAGAGTATGTGTTAGTGATGACTCTCTGCTACTACCACACCACATTTTAGCTGAATCAGTGGTTAGAGCAGTCGTCCTCCAATAAGAGCTGAAGGTTCGATTCCACCTGTATGCCACACGTCGAAGTGTCCATTGCCTCTGATGTGTGCCCCATCGGTGTATGAATGTGATCTAAAGCACTCATTAGACTCCATAGAATGACTTATTCAGATCAGCTTTGTAGAGATGTAGCAGAGAGCTGTATGGATGTGTGTGTGTGTGTGTGTGTGTGGACAGATAAATGAGGCCACAGATTGTGTTGTAAAGTGCTTTGAGTGGTCTGGTTGGCTAGAAAGGCTCCATATAAGTACAGTCCATTTACTTGGTTGCCGTGGTGACATAACAGAAAAAACTGGAACATGACGTACGAACACCTTTTTTTCAATTTAATTATGTTTTGGAGATGGTCAGAACAATTCAGTTATTACATCTTTAAAGGTTAGTTGCTGTAAACCAACCATCAACGACTGCATAGTCTTCGAGAATAATTCCTTTTCATGACAGCTCAGAATAATGAGTTTGCCTGTTTCTGTGTTTGCTTGTCTGATTGTTAGTAAAATATCTCATGACCAATTTTAAAGAAATATTCAGAAAGTTCAGTACACTTGTTTGTATGTCTATAACTCAATGTTTCAAAACTACTCAGTTCAAGATGTCTGCCACAACTAATCAGCCTTAGAAAATACAATAAATGGCAACAATTCAGCCAGTTTGACAAATATTGAGGTGAATTTCAGTGTAGTAGCTGAGAGTCGTCCCCAGTTCGGATGGGTTTGAGTTCTCAGCTCACCCTCAGTGTCACCAGTTTCACTCTGACCTTTGAGTTAATATCTTTTCCTGCTGTTTTCTCATTCAGCCTCGGCTCTCTTTTCATCGAGCTTTCCACCAGATTAAAGTGAACTGCATAAAGGATGTGGCCTTTAGGACCACCGGCTGCTCAGATTTATTCTCTGTCAGCTGCATTTCCTATAAGCAGCTAGATTAATCACAAGTAAACAGGTCTGAGGTGGTAAAGTTATTTTAAATTCTTAAACGTTAACATTCAAGGCTGATGGGCTTGAAGGTTCACTTATAGCTTTCTTTCTTTTTAGCTCATATGACCTTCTGAGTATTGGACATTTTGATAATTGTTTATTTGAGATAAGCAAATGATCCCAATTCCTGTTCTGCTTTTAACAACTTCAGTCTCAATCTGTTTCTCACAATTAATAGTTTTATTTTATTTATTCTTCCTCCCCTGGGCTCACCAAATTGCTCCAATATATCTGTTTATTTTTTCAATATTTCACTTCTGAAATTTCTCCCCCCACACCTACGCAGCCCTCTTTCAGTCTTTGTTCTTTCTCAGTTTATTCAAATGATTAGGCTACATTATAAGAATGCCTCTGAGTAATTTTAAGTTTTAAAACAAAAGAGAAACTATGATAGTTTGTGGTAATATAACCCACATAACATCATATAATTGCAATGATGCAACCACAGCCAACTACAAACACACAAACACATATACTATATATATATATATATATATATATATATATATATATATATATATATATATATATTTCTGTGTATTTGTTGTTTTGTTTTTTGTTTGTTTTTTTGCACAAATAAATGAGTAAAATAGCTGTAAAGTAAACGCAGTGATGTGTGATCAAACATGATCTTCTGAATGGAATCAAACTGGATTGAAACATCTCTAAAATAAATCCCTGATGTAAATATATTTAGTTACCCTGATGACCTTCTTCCTGTCACATTTGTTCACTTTAAATGCGAACGTTAAAAGCTTGTCCTTCATTGCAGCTTCTGACCTCAATGTTTATTTTCCCCCCAAAAAAAAGTTTGTTCTCCTGGCAGCATCATTTATTGTAAATTCCTCTTCCTGTTTGTGTTTTCTCCCTGAGGTTTTGCTTCTCTCCTACATGACGAATGACTTGGTAAAACCCATTTATTATGACTGAGATGGCAGCAGAATACATAGAAATGATCAAATGTTTTCTTATTTTGTTATTATTTTAAGAACATGGTTTATGCTGCATAAAAAAAATTTACTTTTCTTTTTTTTCCTGTTTCATTTAACCTGTATACCGTTGCACAAATGTAGTTTTAAGTCAGCTCCGACCTGAAGAAAGACAAATTTATTTCCTTCCTTACAGGCGTCAGATTTTATCCATTCATCTGTGAATGTCACCTTCTCACTCCTGTCACACTCTCTGTGTGAATTATTATTGACTTTTTATATTCATATTTAATGCAAATGTCAGAAAATAAAAAGCACAAAATAGTGAAATAACTGAAATGTCAATCTGAACATGTCAGTGACCGATGAAGAGGAAAAAAATAAACAAAAATGTCCTGTTTTTGACTTTAAAATCAATCACAGCTGTTTTTGAGAGGGGAGAAATATTTAAAAAAGGACATAAGAGCAACATGTAATTTAGTTTCATGAGGCTACACCGTTTTAAATACTTTTTAAAATTTGACAATGACAAGCCTGTGTTGTTTAGTGGGTTGTGTGTCTGAAACATGGTGGCTCCGGCCTGAGCTGTCTTGACTTGCAGCATGTAGAGATCCTCCTGGGTGGCTGCGATAAATCAGAGCCGGGTGCACGTGGAGGCGAACTGTCACACGCGCGTAAATGTGACGATGAAGGTGAAGGGTCACGGTCACTAACATGATGCATTACATTAATAACTGAAAGGGCAGATCTGTTCGTCTGAGCCAAGGAACCCGGCTTCCATTTATCATTACCGCCTGAATATCACCAATTAACCACAGAGAGAGAGAGGCCACGACTCCACAGAATAACTACTGATCTAAAGTTGGTGCATGTGAAAGCATTAAACGGTGTCCTCGCTCCAAGGAGGGCACATCCCTGAAGGTCAAGTCATAGCCGATCTGTGAGATGGTGGAAACAAAAAGCAGAAAAACAAAGACAAAGATCTTCCTGTTTAGTCAGGACACAGAGTTTTCGGCCTTAAGGGTCATCAGATGATTTATAAACTAATAAAAGACTCATTGTTTTAAAAATGTGGTGTGATTTATAATATTCCTATTTACTTCCAAAGTAAAAGTTCCAATCAAGTTTAAAAAAGAAACCCACATAGTTTCAATTAGTACTTTATTTCCAAAATTATTAAAGACATACAAAATTGAAATTTACTGCCCCATAACTGTCCCTGTAAAGTTTAGTTTCTGTGAGTGTAAAAGAAGTCAATAAGAGGTATCTTTTTTTTTAAACTCATCCAGAGATGAAGACAGACTCTTCAGATGACTGAAACAGGATATTTGAGATGTTACGACACTGCCCCCTGCAGGACAGATACTGTAAGGCAGCTTGAATTTACAATAAATCCATGAACAGAGCAGGCACGGCGAAGGGAACATCAAACCCAGATCGAACTTATTACAAGTATATAAATGGAAAAAAAAAACACCCTCATTCACATTTTTACTTTAAAAGTTTAGGACATGCAGCGCGAGTTCCTGCGCAGCGGTGTACGTTAAGTGCCTAACAAAGCAGGGTGCATCCTGAGTTAAAAAAGAAACTAGCCCCAAAACTCACATTACAGGTTGAAATGCAGCTCTCGTCTTGTACAGCAGCTCTTTACACCAATTCAAAACTGACGTCTCAGAAGTTTAAGTGCATTCAGACGATTTATGGGGACGGGACGACAAAAGAAGATTCCAGCAGCCGACTTTTTCTTTCACAGTTCCCCCCCACACCTCCCACCTCGTTGGTTAGAAATGAAAACATGGCACAAACAAGCTGTGGTCCCCTTCCCTCCCAGGTGTGACAAAATACAGCGACAGCGGAATGNGTCAAATCCTGGTCCTCGAGGGCCACCATCCTGCAAGTTTTACTTGTTTCTCTGCTCCAACACACCTGATTTGACTCAATGGGTGATTAACAGGCTTCTGCAGAACATGAAGAGGTGATTTAACCTCTGAATCAGGTGTGTTGGAGCAGAGAAACAAGTAACACATGCAGGATAGTGGCTCTCCAGGACCAGGATCGGAGACCTCTGCATTAAAGGATAAAAAAAATACTAAATAAATGGAAACATGATCTGCAATTTTAGGGAAATAAGGAATTTTTTAAAAAAAGAAAATGCTACGAACTAAAATAAATGGACAAAATAAGATATTTACCAAATAAAATAAGCCCATCAGTTTCTGTAAACTACAAGTCATTTGTTTCTTACCCCTCCAAACTATCCAGGTGTTGCTAATTTCTAACAACAAAAACAACTTTTTTCTTCTTCAGTGAAACTAACATTTCTTAATAAATGCGTATCATTCGTCTTCTTGAATACCAAAGTTTCAAACAGAGATCTGTTAGGGCTCAGAGTATGTGTTAGTGATGACTCTCTGCTACTACCACACCACATTTTAGCTGAATCAGTGGTTAGAGCAGTCGTCCTCCAATAAGAGCTGAAGGTTCGATTCCACCTGTATGCCACACGTCGAAGTGTCCATTGCCTCTGATGTGTGCCCCATCGGTGTATGAATGTGATCTAAAGCACTCATTAGACTCCATAGAATGACTTATTCAGATCAGCTTTGTAGAGATGTAGCAGAGAGCTGTATGGATGTGTGTGTGTGTGTGTGTGTGTGGACAGATAAATGAGGCCACAGATTGTGTTGTAAAGTGCTTTGAGTGGTCTGGTTGGCTAGAAAGGCTCCATATAAGTACAGTCCATTTACTTGGTTGCCGTGGTGACATAACAGAAAAAACTGGAACATGACGTACGAACACCTTTTTTTCAATTTAATTATGTTTTGGAGATGGTCAGAACAATTCAGTTATTACATCTTTAAAGGTTAGTTGCTGTAAACCAACCATCAACGACTGCATAGTCTTCGAGAATAATTCCTTTTCATGACAGCTCAGAATAATGAGTTTGCCTGTTTCTGTGTTTGCTTGTCTGATTGTTAGTAAAATATCTCATGACCAATTTTAAAGAAATATTCAGAAAGTTCAGTACACTTGTTTGTATGTCTATAACTCAATGTTTCAAAACTACTCAGTTCAAGATGTCTGCCACAACTAATCAGCCTTAGAAAATACAATAAATGGCAACAATTCAGCCAGTTTGACAAATATTGAGGTGAATTTCAGTGTAGTAGCTGAGAGTCGTCCCCAGTTCGGATGGGTTTGAGTTCTCAGCTCACCCTCAGTGTCACCAGTTTCACTCTGACCTTTGAGTTAATATCTTTTCCTGCTGTTTTCTCATTCAGCCTCGGCTCTCTTTTCATCGAGCTTTCCACCAGATTAAAGTGAACTGCATAAAGGATGTGGCCTTTAGGACCACCGGCTGCTCAGATTTATTCTCTGTCAGCTGCATTTCCTATAAGCAGCTAGATTAATCACAAGTAAACAGGTCTGAGGTGGTAAAGTTATTTTAAATTCTTAAACGTTAACATTCAAGGCTGATGGGCTTGAAGGTTCACTTATAGCTTTCTTTCTTTTTAGCTCATATGACCTTCTGAGTATTGGACATTTTGATAATTGTTTATTTGAGATAAGCAAATGATCCCAATTCCTGTTCTGCTTTTAACAACTTCAGTCTCAATCTGTTTCTCACAATTAATAGTTTTATTTTATTTATTCTTCCTCCCCTGGGCTCACCAAATTGCTCCAATATATCTGTTTATTTTTTCAATATTTCACTTCTGAAATTTCTCCCCCCACACCTACGCAGCCCTCTTTCAGTCTTTGTTCTTTCTCAGTTTATTCAAATGATTAGGCTACATTATAAGAATGCCTCTGAGTAATTTTAAGTTTTAAAACAAAAGAGAAACTATGATAGTTTGTGGTAATATAACCCACATAACATCATATAATTGCAATGATGCAACCACAGCCAACTACAAACACACACACACACATACTATATATATATATATATATATATATATATATATATATATATATATATATATATGCTTCTGTGTATTTGTTGTTTTGTTTTTTGTTTGTTTTTTTGCACAAATAAATGAGTAAAATAGCTGTAAAGTAAACGCAGTGATGTGTGATCAAACATGATCTTCTGAATGGAATCAAACTGGATTGAAACATCTCTAAAATAAATCCCTGATGTAAATATATTTAGTTACCCTGATGACCTTCTTCCTGTCACATTTGTTCACTTTAAATGCGAACGTTAAAAGCTTGTCCTTCATTGCAGCTTCTGACCTCAATGTTTATTTTCCCCCCAAAAAAAAGTTTGTTCTCCTGGCAGCATCATTTATTGTAAATTCCTCTTCCTGTTTGTGTTTTCTCCCTGAGGTTTTGCTTCTCTCCTACATGACGAATGACTTGGTAAAACCCATTTATTATGACTGAGATGGCAGCAGAATACATAGAAATGATCAAATGTTTTCTTATTTTGTTATTATTTTAAGAACATGGTTTATGCTGCATAAAAAAAATTTACTTTTCTTTTTTTTCCTGTTTCATTTAACCTGTATACCGTTGCACAAATGTAGTTTTAAGTCAGCTCCGACCTGAAGAAAGACAAATTTATTTCCTTCCTTACAGGCGTCAGATTTTATCCATTCATCTGTGAATGTCACCTTCTCACTCCTGTCACACTCTCTGTGTGAATTATTATTGACTTTTTATATTCATATTTAATGCAAATGTCAGAAAATAAAAAGCACAAAATAGTGAAATAACTGAAATGTCAATCTGAACATGTCAGTGACCGATGAAGAGGAAAAAAATAAACAAAAATGTCCTGTTTTTGACTTTAAAATCAATCACAGCTGTTTTTGAGAGGGGAGAAATATTTAAAAAAGGACATAAGAGCAACATGTAATTTAGTTTCATGAGGCTACACCGTTTTAAATACTTTTTAAAATTTGACAATGACAAGCCTGTGTTGTTTAGTGGGTTGTGTGTCTGAAACATGGTGGCTCCGGCCTGAGCTGTCTTGACTTGCAGCATGTAGAGATCCTCCTGGGTGGCTGCGATAAATCAGAGCCGGGTGCACGTGGAGGCGAACTGTCACACGCGCGTAAATGTGACGATGAAGGTGAAGGGTCACGGTCACTAACATGATGCATTACATTAATAACTGAAAGGGCAGATCTGTTCGTCTGAGCCAAGGAACCCGGCTTCCATTTATCATTACCGCCTGAATATCACCAATTAACCACAGAGAGAGAGAGGCCACGACTCCACAGAATAACTACTGATCTAAAGTTGGTGCATGTGAAAGCATTAAACGGTGTCCTCGCTCCAAGGAGGGCACATCCCTGAAGGTCAAGTCATAGCCGATCTGTGAGATGGTGGAAACAAAAAGCAGAAAAACAAAGACAAAGATCTTCCTGTTTAGTCAGGACACAGAGTTTTCGGCCTTAAGGGTCATCAGATGATTTATAAACTAATAAAAGACTCATTGTTTTAAAAATGTGGTGTGATTTATAATATTCCTATTTACTTCCAAAGTAAAAGTTCCAATCAAGTTTAAAAAAGAAACCCACATAGTTTCAATTAGTACTTTATTTCCAAAATTATTAAAGACATACAAAATTGAAATTTACTGCCCCATAACTGTCCCTGTAAAGTTTAGTTTCTGTGAGTGTAAAAGAAGTCAATAAGAGGTATCTTTTTTTTTAAACTCATCCAGAGATGAAGACAGACTCTTCAGATGACTGAAACAGGATATTTGAGATGTTACGACACTGCCCCCTGCAGGACAGATACTGTAAGGCAGCTTGAATTTACAATAAATCCATGAACAGAGCAGGCACGGCGAAGGGAACATCAAACCCAGATCGAACTTATTACAAGTATATAAATGGAAAAAAAAAACACCCTCATTCACATTTTTACTTTAAAAGTTTAGGACATGCAGCGCGAGTTCCTGCGCAGCGGTGTACGTTAAGTGCCTAACAAAGCAGGGTGCATCCTGAGTTAAAAAAGAAACTAGCCCCAAAACTCACATTACAGGTTGAAATGCAGCTCTCGTCTTGTACAGCAGCTCTTTACACCAATTCAAAACTGACGTCTCAGAAGTTTAAGTGCATTCAGACGATTTATGGGGACGGGACGACAAAAGAAGATTCCAGCAGCCGACTTTTTCTTTCACAGTTCCCCCCCACACCTCCCACCTCGTTGGTTAGAAATGAAAACATGGCACAAACAAGCTGTGGTCCCCTTCCCTCCCAGGTGTGACAAAATACAGCGACAGCGGAATGAAAGAAAGAAGCATCTGCTAAAAGTTAAGATCTTCACCCATTAGTGATTCTACAAAAAAATAATCAAGTGAAGAAAAATCAAAGAATAACTCGAGGTGAAGACTGCAACACATTTGGTCAGTACTGGTGTGAGTAATTACCGTGTCGACACATACAGTCTTCTTTTAAGTGACGTTTTAGGAATTAAACTTTACTTTGGTCAGGTGGATGCTGATGACTGCTGCTGAACTCTCCTGACGGATTAACGACAGCGTTTGTGAAAGAACTAGTAAAACAAACGAACAAAAACAAAAAAAAACCTACGGTTTCAATTTATTTCTAACATGGCGTGAGCTCTGAAAGCGCCACACACCATCAAATTAGGCTTAAAGTGAAATTAGACCTGGAATTAGTTGAAGTTAGAACATTTTTTACATCATAGCAGATTGAAACTGCAGCAGTCCTCTGCCAGACCTTATTATAATACTCTCTTATTATTATTATTATTATTAGTATAACTATTACAGTACCTTTACATTAGTGATGCTTTTAAAGGATTTTACTAACAAACAAAGGACTCCACAAGTTGGTGCTCCTGAATCCTAATCATGTAACCTCCACGTGTAAAATGGAGGTAGAGAAAAAGAAGAAAGAAAAGCTCGCAGAGGACAACGAACTGTCCGCGTCGCCTTTCTTCCCTTCGTTTCCTGTCAATGAGGAGGAGCGGGACGATGAAGGAGCAGTGTGACGGGCAGCGGCAGCGGCTCAGGAGATGATGCGAATGCCGAAGTATTTCTTGAGCTGCTCGAGGAAAATAAAGGTGAGCACCGTGTGAGGAATCAGGCGGATCCCTGCAGGAACAAGACCCTGAGAGAAAAACAAGCGTCCGATTAGTATTTCCACCTTTTTTTTTTGTTTAGCGGAGAGATAGTTAGGCCGTCTGTGATCATGTTGAGTTGTGGATAAAACTAAAACCAGTGACTGCACGTATTAAAGCCGAGCAAGCAGTCGTGAAGTCCAACATACAGTAAAATCCACCTACAGACACGAAAACTGATATCCAACATGATGAAAACCAAACACTGATCTGGGATTTTAAGAGAAATATGGAACACTAGAGCAAACACCTTCTTTGTCTGTATACTTTCATTGCATAGTTCAGTTTGTCATGTTTTTTTAAACTTAAAACTGTGTAATCAGACATTTAACAAAAGGGAGCAGCCAAAAGAAGAGGAAAATTGATCCTAATTCACAAATCAAACTCTGGATCAACAAAGCAAACATCATCTGGTTTAGTAATTGTTCTCTAAGTTCGAACTACTGAAGCACAGAAAGGGCCACTGTCGCAGGAAAACTGGCTGAACTTGTTAAAGATTAAAGCTAAACGTAGTTTTATGTTACAGATGCTCCTTATCTGAGACAGTTTCATTGGGAAGATTAATTTCTAACGTGTGTTACAAATTTTAAAAAGCTCATTTCAAGCTGAATAAATTAAAGAAGCTGTGACTATTTACCTGTCCTTACAGCAGTTAGCAGTATTAGGTTAAAACCCAGAAATATAACAAAGATCCAGCAGGAGTCACTGCTCTTCACCAGCAGACAGCATGCTGTCTTTAGATTTCTGCTCTTTTTGTTGTGATATCCTACATTCTGTTTGCTTCTCACAATACATACAGAAAGGCATTGCTTTTATTTCCCAAAAGGTGAGTAAATAATACATCTAAGATGCAATTCACATTATACTGATAAAGCAGCTCCTGCTACCAAAGAGTAATGAGTTTCATTCGGAGCGGGAGTCTTTTTTTCTTTTTAAATGCTCCACTGCTGGAATGTAGATTCTTACCTTGTAAAACGCCTGTGGACCCAGCCTGGCAGTTTCCCGTAAGCAATGCATCACCCCCTGAGAGGAGAAGAAAACTTTGTTCAAGTCAACTGAGACATGAAGACAGAGAAGCAGAAACAAGAGACAGTGTTCCTACACCTTTCCTGGTTTAAAATTCCAGATTTGTAGTCGATTCTGAGCCATTTTTGACACCCAGGTACCAACATTTACTGTAAATCTACAGTAGACCGTCCAGAAAAGATGAAATCACGCTTTTGACAAAAAGGAAAAGTCGTTGCTACGTGATTCAGGTGTTCTGAAATCCAACATGACGTTCGTTTTTGCCTCAGAGGAAAACAGACAAAGCAGCGTTTGGGTAAGTTTGTGGCTCACCAGCTGCACAGAGTCAAAAACATGGAAAATAATTTACATTTACACAGAACATATTTAAGCTTGGTGAGATTCACCTGATACCTTATAATGTAAACAAAAACTGTGACTTAAGGTCTGTGCAAATATTTCGAGCCATCTCTCAGTTCTTTATCGTTTCCTTCCAAGAAGACAAATTTTAGAAGGAAAGCCCAACAACATTAAGCAGTATTGTCTTTGAGCTGTTTAAAAATCAGATTTTTATCTTTAAAAAAAGGCATGAAGTCTGGCAACACAAGCGTTTTTCCCGTAACCTTTTTTCTCAAGATCTGGGAAATATTCAATGCACATTCCAGACTTTTCAAGTCAGTTTCGGAGCTGTGAAGTGAAAGAACCAGAGGATAAAAATAAAAGAGGTGTGAGCTCACCGTGTACTCTCCTTTAGAGTTCATCAGCCTCGTCTTCAGCACATCCAGAGGCTGACACAGGAATGTGGCACAGCCTCCCTGCAGAGCAGCAGTTTACGCAAGCTGGGATCAGTGAACCAAACGCTCCGTGAACGTGACTGAATCAGCGAGCGAATCAAACCGGATACTTACAGCTATGAAGCTGGACAGAAAGTGCGTGAGTATGTTATCTCCCATCATGCCCGTTCCTAATACCAGCTGCTTAGCCTGGTCGTAACACGCCAACTACAGATGAAAAACATAAAAACAACAGTTTCTTTTTGTGAACTAACTGTGCACAGCTCAGTGACATCTCCAAAGTAAACAAACTTTGATAGTTTTTTGTGTCAAAAAGAAATTTCTCCTAAGAAATCTGTCAGTATTTGGCGCCCTCTAGTGTTAGAACTGAAGGACGTTTCAAACACAAATGCTACTGTTGCTCAATTTCCTTCTTTTTTTTTTACAAAAACAAAAGAATAAAATGCCTTTGAGTTAAAAAGTTATTCCAATAAGGTTTTGGGAACTGTGTTTTTATTACACAAGGTGTTCTGAAATATTTTGGCTCTACAACAAAAAATACTTCAACATGTTTTGCTGCAGGGAGCTCCTCCAGGCATATTTTAGGACCATCTGGCCTTATTTTGAGCGATGTGACTTGCCTGTCCCACAGTGACCATCGCTCCTCTGCTGGAGGCCATGGAAGCTCCCGAGAAAAGTTTTCTTACACCCTCTGCATTAAAGGTCAAAGGTCAGAGTCCAAACATGACACCAGGAGGTGCTGAACACGGAGCGAAAACCTGATTCTCATTTACCTTCTCTGAAGACTCTGTAGAGTCCATCAACGGCATGTTTGTAGCTGGAAGAAAAGCACAAACTCTGCGTTAGACTCCTAAAAAAACCTGAATGCATCTGAAGAGAGAATGTTTTTGGCCCACTGACTTTCTTCTCAGTTCTGGTGGAAGCTTCATGTCATTCTGCATTCTAGGAGGAAAAAAAAACATTTCTGATCTTATTTATCTGTTACATTATCACTGTAGCTGAGTAAAAAGATAATTAACTGTATTCAGGGTCTATTACCTGACATTTACCAAGTCTGCTGGCGTCCCAACAAACCCTCCAGTGAATCCTGTTGGAAGAGAAATCCTGCTGGTAAAGACTTCTCAACCAGTGGCTCTACACATGAACATATGTCTGCTCGAAAGGATAAAGATAAAACCTCCAAAGGCTCCCAGCAGGACCTTCTGGTAAAATGGCATTGGGCCCTGGTTTTTACTGCCCGTCATGTCCCTCACCGTCTCGTAGATGGCAAATCTGGTGAGGGAATAGGACATCTGAGAAGAGAAGAGATTAAATTTTAGATTTAATTCACAACTTAGCGCTTCCTTTTTTCAACTAGAAGAAAGAGACACAGGCCAAGCTGCCTGAACAAGAGTGTTACTGTTGGTCTGGATTATATTTTCATATTTCTCGTGTTTATTTAGGATATTTTATGCTTGATATCAATGTTTGTGTTTGGCCAACACAGCGACATCCACAGAACCAGTGTTAACTTACAGAGCTAATAACCACTTCTGAAACAGAACATATCTTAATCTGAAAATCAAATCAAAAACCGAATGATACCTCGGGTGAGCTGAACCTGTTCCACAGTTTGGTGCTTATCTTTATCTGGCAGAAACCAGTGGCAACTGCTCCGCTTCCAAGAGAGTAATAAAGCAATAAAAACTGATCCTTTCAGTGAATCTTATGGCTTCAGTCAGAGCTTCGTGTCTTCTTCAACAGAGCGTGATGATCGTTTTGTAACTCAGGGTTCCAATAAAAACACATAAACCGAAGCTGGGTGCAGGTATCTGTGACCTGACGGCTGTGCTGCATTCAGCCCTCAGGTTATCCGTCAGGTCCACTCATCACTTTTCAAAAAAAAGAAAGTCAAATAGCTAAACCCACAGCTTAAAAAAATAACCTGCAAGCCTGGGAGTGCTTTCTAAGAAGCTGAAATCCATCACTTTCAGTCTTTGAAGGAGAGTTTAGACAAATTAAAGCTTAACCAACTCTTCATCAAATTCAGTGGTGGTAATTAATCTTTTTTTTTCTCCTTACTGCAGTCAGACTGAATCAGCTGCAACCTTTACAGACGTGAAGCTTCATTTATAAAACAGAATCACAAATTATGTTGAAATATTACTTCAGAGAATCCACCCCAAGCTGAAGTTGATGCATTGGTTTGACGAGGGGAAAAAAACTGAGACAAATAAATCCCAACACGTCAGAGTCTGCATCTAAAACCCGTTCTGTCTGTGGGAAATCAGGGTTTAAATGAACATGAAAGACGCACAAACCTGCCGACACAGGGAGGCAGAGAGGCCGCTGTAAAGAGCCAGCACGCCGTCGTTCTTCACCACATGGACGGCCATCCCGACCATCCTCTTCTTCACCTCCTGCTGAGTCTGCAGGTGGACCTGCACACGAGAAATCCACACTCTTTAATGTAGTGGAATCGTGAAGCCAACTCCAAACACAAGCACAGGAATAAAAAAAAACTAAAATGCAAATGCTTCTAAACATGAGATGTATTGATCGTACAGATTGTATCAAATGTTTATAAAATACGATTATGCTTCTGTCATAACCCAGTGCTTTTCATCAAGCCCTGGTAAGTAAAGCAAGAAGGGAAAAATGTATCTCTGCTGTCATAACACCACGTACAAGGCCTCAAAATGTTGCAACACTGTGTGTTTTTGTGTGTGTTTTGTCAGACAGGCTAATCAGCTCCACGTCGTGGCCTTTGTCCTCTGCCCTCGTAAAGATCTCAGACCAAAAGTCAGTGAGCTCGCAAAACAATCTCTTCTTTTGTGTCCCTGATCTTCATAAACCTGCCAACATTTGGCCAACCGGTCGACTGCCACTGATAATCTGGTTTCATCTCAGATTAGAACAAATTTAAAAAAAATACTTAGCTCACATATGTGTTTAAACATCCAAGATTTATTAAAATCCACACAAAGTTTAAACTATCAGCTGTAACTGCCTTTTTATTATTATTATTTAGTATGTTTAGGATTGTTTTTATGAATACAAACTGATCCCATAAAGTTCAACCCAGGAGTTAAAATACCGTCCTGACTGGCCATATCTGTACAGATATCTGTTGATTGATTGTCAAAACATAGATGCCGATACGATTTGAATTACAGCAACTTAAAAGAGGAAATAAAACTAAACTTGTGGTTCTGAGTTTCAATTTAGTCTAATTGAAAATGCAAAGTATTCCTTTTATTTCCAGACGTTGCTTCAGAATATAACTCATTTAGAGCATCACCACTAAAAATAAAACGCTGCTGAGAAGATTTATTTCCAAGTAAATGGTCATTCTTTAAAATTACTGAATGAATTAAAGCTTTAGCTTTAGCTTAAACAAGTTACAGAATCGGGAGTTAAGGTGAGTTATGAGTTGTAGGTTAAAGATTTTTTGCTAAAACATTTTTTTTTAAATCTAATGTGTTTAAAACTGAGCATCACGATGTGCAAAACGTCAAAATGTGGCAACATTTTCTAGCATGAGTGTTTTAAAACCAGCTTGTCATCTAAATATAACTCTGTTAAAACGCTGGTGTATTCTTCAACAGACTATGAAGGGAAAGTGTTAATTACAGAGGCTCCTAAAGATAACAAACAAACCAAAAAACATAAATATTACAAGTGAAACCGGTGATTTTGCTCCCATAAAGAGACCAAAACTAACAATAAACTTACTAAACTAACTAATTTTAAATGAAGAAACTGCAGTTCTTCTTTAACATAAATCTCTGGGAGTTCATTTACATTTCCGCAGCGTGACGCTCCCAAAAAAATTAATTTAAATTCTAATTCAAAGTGGCAGCACAAAACATTACATTTCAACTCAGCTAATTTGAGCTTTAGTTAAAAATGAAGCTGTGCAATAAATCATATTAATGATGCATGAGGCACTATCAAAAAGATAAGACCAAGCCAAGGAGGCCTGTTGGGTCAGGTAACGCTGTCTGAACTATAAATAAGAAAAAAAAAACAGATATGGAAAGCAAATGTCAGGATGACAAAGCAATAACTAAATCAGTTTCTGACCTTATAGCTGTAGAGACTTCATGTTTTCACAAAAACTGTCCCAAAATGTGTTTAACAAACATTCAGAGTTTCAGAGTGTGATTTTACCCTGTAGTATATTTATATTTATCTGTCTCCACTTTCATAGTTTAAGTGAAAAAGTAAAACAATTTAAAAATAATCTAAAAAACTGATAATTGTATAAATCGTCTGTTTTTCAGGCCACAGAAATCAGAAATCACGACAAGAAACGAGTTTTAAAACTTGTTCGCCACCTAAGCTAAAAGTGAAATAACTGCTGAGGTGTGAATTTTTTATCTGAGTTTTATGATGGACATTTCAACAGGCTGAGACGTTAATGATGCAGATTTCAGAATAAGAGCATTCTGGATTGAACATAAAAGATTACAAAATTAAAACGCACATAAAAAACAAGGCAAACGAGAGCTCTGACTCAGACAGGCTGAGCATTATTTTATTATTCAGGACATTTCTTGATTCGGTTTTGTTTTTGAGAAGTATTTATGTTGATGTTTGTGCTGCAAACAAACCAACATATATGTGACTCTGATAAAGAAATCCTCGAACAATTAAAGAAATGTCCGCTGAGCTTCTGACTGCAGCGTGAAGGTTATCTGCCTTTATTGCACAAATACGCTCCACATGACTTCCTGAGAGCCGCTTATTACAGCCAAGTGCTTGAGCACGCTGAGGAAACAATGATGGGACACAGGATTCTGTGGAGTTACTGGTTTGCTTTATCCATGAAGCTTTGGGCTGACGTGTGCCCTACATTTTCCCAGCCTTGGATGCAGAGCAGAGGAACTACAGGAGACTTCCCGAAAGCTTAAAACTGCTACGATCAGCACACAGCCGAAGCGTTCGGTTTTTAGCTGACGCATCTGAAAGACAGCTGTAATCTGGTGTTCAGGACTGCAGTCCTCAGTGTCGC